>NC_143393.1:53878259-54184092 GCF_980474605.1 Leiobunum rupestre | reverse complement strand
TTTAGAAGATATATGTTCACCTACTCCAAAAGGGTTTCGGAAAGACCAAGATAACGAAGATCCTGAGTACAATAGTACAAGTACTTACTCTTTTCAAAATGTTGAAAATGAAGTTAGAATTCCTTATATGTAGACTCAGCTATCACCAATCTTTTTAAAAAATTCTGAAATAGCTACGTTAAGTACAACTAAGCCTAATTTTTTGGGTGAAAGTTCAATTGATCATCGATCTTTACCAGACACTGAAGTTCTAAGAGAAGACACAAGTTTTGGTGTTTCTGAAAATACAGCAACCTTAACACCAATGAGTCCAATAAATTACGACTGATTGGATTTCGGGATTGATGAAATTCTTGATGTACCACAATTGGAAATCGAAGTTTCCGTTGAAACGGATATGGAAGAAGCTATAGTTACTACTGATGAAATAACTACCAGATCTGCAGATAAACCTGATATGCCGTTAAGAGCACGAACAGCGGAACAAAGAGAAATTAAAAATCGTTCAAAGCATCCCATAATTGAAATAAGCTGTTCACATGAAGGTAATACTTTAGAGTGCTTATCATTCACTCGTGAAGAGAGGACTAAAATTCGGGAAACATTTTGGAACAAAACCTACAATGAGCAAACGAATATATTACTAAAAATGGTTAAGTTCATTGATGTAAAAGTTAGAACGACAAAGCCTCAAAATATTAGCCAAACGAGCGTTAGGGAGCGTTTGGGGTCAAGATAATACTTTATGAAAAGTTCAATAGAAGGTCCTCTATAAAATGTGTGTCAAAAATTATTTTTGGAAACTCTAGACTATATCAATTGTTCATTTCTAACATGCTTAGCAAGAAAAGATAGGGAATCTTTAGGGAAGACCAAAGAGGAAAACACCTAAAATCTAACTTTTTGAACAAGGAAGACATACATTCTTTTAATCCAGTACAGGCTCATTATAGGCGACTCAATGCCCCTAATAGGAAATAGTTTCCCAGAGATTTATCTTCAAAAATGTTACATGACGATTTCTTACAAACGCATCCCAACACTGCTTGCTCAATTGACTCTTATCGGAATGTATTAAAAGATCTCAATAATTCATTTTGCATGCCAAGAAGTGCAGCTTTTAAAACTGGCCACTCTGACGGCACACTGATATCTGAAGAAGAAAACCTTAGATATTAAAACCACAGAAGAAAAGTTGATCTTTCGAAAAAATTATAAGAAAAGTATTCTAGCTGAAAGTTAGATGAAAAAGAGGTTATTTTTGGAATGGGCTTGCATAAAGTTCTTCTTTTGCCTATGATGCCGTCATTTAATGAGTGGTTTTTTTTACGAGCAGACTCGTTGCGTTTAATGAAACGTTTGCTACAGCGAATAAAACCAAAGAAGCAAGTAAAGGATCATATTGTGTAATGTGAAATGAGGCAATTTCTGGTCGAAAAGCCGAGTCAATTGTTTTATTCATTAACAGAATACTAGAATGTGAAGAAGTAATGGACTTAAGCATATCAACAAATACGTTCCGCTATTTATCCAAAGGGCACACACATGTCAGCAGACGGTATACAGAAACAAATTGCGAACTTCGATGATTTATTGGACATAGTTAGTAAAGCTAGGCCAATTAAGACGATCATAGTCAAGGAGCAAAAGGTTGAAAACTTTAGAGAATGGCGCAGCGAGAAAGTTCGTAAAAAATTGAGAGTTAATATTTGTGACATAGTGGAAGCTAAAATTCAAAGAGGGGTAAAAACCATGAAAATAAAGTCTCAGATTTTTTTTCTGAATATGTTGAGATTAATTTTCTTCAAAAAAATGCTGATTTTACAATATTACTTAAATAAATGTCTGAAAATAGAGGGTTCCTATCATCTAAAAAGAAAACATTTTAAAGGAGTTATGCCCTAAAATGAAAGAATGCAAGCAAGCACTTCCAGAGTCTAAAAATGTGGATGATCTATTAAAATCGCATAGTGCCGAAGCATTACCGTAACATTGAAACTTTTGATAAAAATAACACAAGATCGAAAATCTTGTATTAATATTATATTTGGAGTTTTTATGAAGTTAATTATTTATTTTTATGAACCGGAATACCTTTTAAACGTTTCCCGGTAAACATTTATATTTATATAACTTATAAGACATGTAGTCCAAAAATATGGACTAATACGGTTACAAACGGATATTCATGAATTATTTTTAATGTGAACTTTCAAATATAAAAAGATTTTGTGAATTCGTAATATAATAACAAAGCACAAAATAAGTTTTTTTATAAAATTATTTTTCATTTTATTTCATTCTAAAATATAGCTGATATACACACCTTTTAGAAACGTTTACTGGGCGCCGCCATTATCGTACAGACAACCAACGAGCCAGCCCTCTACCGCAGAAATTTCGTCCCCCCAAAACCGGTTTTTTCGTCACCCTCCCCGTAGACTGTAAGGTAATGGCGGTCGATTGGGAAGGCGCGTTTAAGAGTCTATAAGGTTTTACCTTTTGGCAGCCGTCTGGAGACGAAGCGGCCGCGGGCGGAAAGGAGTAGTGTCGCTCCTTGGAGTGTGTTTCGTCTTCTCTCCGCCTGGGGGCGTTTTAGTCGCCAGAGTCCCCGGTCGTCATCTTCCCCTACGGTTTTTTTACTATAAAATTGTCGGGTCAGTTTTGTGAGGGGCTTGGTTGAGCCCAAGGTTCGTAAATCGTGCATGCTCTAAGAGGTTAGCTGATGGAGCCGGTTTTAAAAACGTAAATCCGCGGGTTTCGGTATGGTGGGTAGAGACAGCGCCCCCCCAGTAGGAGTGTCCAGGATCTTTGCCAGTTTCCCATGTAGAGGTACACGTGGGGGTCGGCACCGGAAGTCCCCGCTTCCTTCCCCCCTGTGTGTAAACTAGTTCACTTCCGGCAGGTGGCGCGGGGGGGGGGGGGTCGACTTTGCCTCCCCTCGGGTCATTGACCCCCGCCGAGTGGCGCGCGCGCTGATTGGCGCGGGGACCATGTGGGAACTACGCGGCGGGTGTATTATTCAAAATGGCGCTGATTGGCTGGTATTTTGGCGCGAAAAGGGGTCAGTACTCCTTTAAAGGAATTCCCAGGCTCGCTATACTCGGTCCCCGTTTTCCATTGTTAAGGTGGTGACAAGTTTTGATTGATTACGAGCAGGTGTAGAAATTACTTAGCGGCGCAAATACCTTTAGTGACAATACCGAGAGAATCACCTATTAATTATGTCCTCGAATTATTACGTCGAAAATTTACGTGATTTGGCCGCCATCTTTAATGTTTCATATTCAAACGAGTTCTGTAGGGTGGCCATCTTAGTTATTTTTTGGAAATTTACCATATTTACGTCAATTTTTTTAACGCTTTTTAAACAAGTTGTTCCAAACGGATTTTTATATCGTTACGTACCTAGATGACTTGGACTTGGTTATTATTATGACATATGCATCATATATTACCGTCACTTAACCTTTAAAAACGACGCGCGGGAAAGTTTGTGAAGTAATTAGGTAATGGATATTTCAAGTTTTTTTTAAACATAGTCAATACGTTAATAACGGGGAAAAGATTGTATTACCTGTCATCCGTTGGGGTCATCTCGCGTAAACATTTGTTAAAAAGGGGAATTACATATCAAGACATTTCAAGAACTCGCGTTTCGGCGTGTGTAACAAGTTTTCCCTAGATAGTTCGATGAAAAAGCCGCTTCCTTCCCCCCTGTGTGTAAACTAGGTCACTTCCGGCAGGTGGCGCGGGGGGGTCGACATTTGCCTCCCTTCGGGTCATTGACCCCCGCCGAGTGGCGCGCGCGCTGATTGGCGCGGGGACCACGTGGTAACTACGCAGCGCGGGGACCACGTGGGAACTATGCGGCGGGTGTACTGCGCGCTAATTGGCTGGCGCGAAATTATGCAAAATGGCGCTGATTGGCTGGTATTTTGGCGCGAAAAGGGTCAGTGCTCCTTTAAAGGAATTTCCAAGCTCGCTCGGCTTTTCCATTGTTAATGCGGTGACAGGTTTTGATTAAGTGTTTATCGGGGAATGCGCCGTTGCTAGGTTACTCCGCGCGCTGTTAGAGGAACAACAAACTTAGCAAATAGCTTTAGTGACAATACCGAGAGAATCGCAAACGCCTATTAATGTCATATTTCTCGAATTATCACGTCGCTTGAAAAATGGCCGGGTTAGTGAACAATTCTTTCGCAGAGACTCGGGGAATGTGTGACCTTGAAACTATATCACGAGTAATAAGCCTTTTTTGGCTGGAATTTAATATGGCAAAGGCTTAACATAAGTTTGTAACTCTCTTTTAGCGGTTATTATATGAACTCTTAGTAATTTGGAAAATTCACGTGATTTGGCCGCCATGTTTAATGTTGCATATTCAAACGGGTTCTGTAGGGTGGCCATCTTTGTTATTTTTAACGCTTTTTAAACAAGTTGCTCCTAACGGATTATCGTTACGTACCTAGATGACTTGAACTTGATTATTATGACATATGTATCATATATTACCGTCACGTAACTTTTAATAACGACGCAAGGGAAAGCTTTCTAATTTATATTGAATACATTGCCACTATACGAAATATTTACATAAATTAAACAAGGTCGGTTCGCGCTCATGAAATTTAAATAAACGTAATAAGTAATAACATTGGTATAATAACAAACAAAACATTTACTAATAAAAAAATTATAAACTTAAAATGTTTTTGAAACAGCGATTTATAGTCGTCCTGTATTCATCCATATTATAAATATAACAATTAAAATATAACATAACATTTTTAAATACAAAAGTAAATTAATTAAAATTTAAAAAACGCAGCCGATACATTTAAGCAATCATACAAAATAGTAAGAAATCAATTTCATTACACGAAACATTTGTTTGATTTATAAAACATTTTTAACTGTCTGCTACGTTTTACCATGGACACTGTATCTCTAACCGGACGGGAAAAGCAGCCTAAAAAAGGTACCCCCTCACTGTCCGTTTGCGGCCTACTTCGTATTAGCTGAAATAGTCGGCCGTACTCGTTTTGCAGGGCCGTCAAGGTTATTCGAAAGAATGTAAACCTTATTTCTTTATCGTTTGAAATGCGCCATCTACTGGGGATTCGCTAGGTACTATTGGTATCAACATTTTCGCGATTTCTGTCTGCTTAGCTAGGACTGTATAAATCGTCTGCTACTTAAGTTATCGGTAAGGCTTAATAAGTTTAGGTGTAAAATACGATTTTCAAACGAGATCGAGAGACAAAACAGGTTATTTATAATAAATAATTTCGCCTATTTTATTGAATGTTCAATTTTTAATGATAGTTTATTATTTACAGTTCTTCAGAAACTCCCAAAAGGGGAGGAACAAGATGTTGTGTTATCGGTTGTGGGAAAAACAGCTACAAGAGTAAAGCTAGCTTTCATTTGTTTCCAAGGGACAAGACTTTGAAAGAGGAATGGATTAGTAGGATTCAATCAGCTCCTCATGATTTCTAAACCATGCACAAGTTCAAAAGCAAATTTTGAAACTGGATTCCTTCAGCAACTAGCAAAATCTGCAGATACCATTGCAACCCAGCTGGAGTCAAACATTACAATGATTTTCTCCCTTGTTACTTTCATTGGAAATCTTTTGAACATATTGTTTTAAAGCCTTTCAAAGGTTGGAAATTAACTTATAATTATTTATTTATTTATAATAAATTATAACATTTTTACCTTGTTTTTATTCACAGTACGGTTAGGTTATAACTATCTGGTTCTTCCTCCGGATGAAACGTTGTCGCTAAGAGCAGATGTTGTTATTAACAACGAGGAAAGTACGTTACCAGTACCACAAATGAGCATGAAGAATGAGTTTACCATCAGCCACTGTGAACATTCGTGTATAATAAAATACCATTACTCATCAATTATTAATGAAAAGGATGCTCTGATTAACCAGTTGATATTTGAAAATAAGGAGCTTAAAGAGAAGTCTTCAACCCTAGAAAAAAATAACGAAGACACCTTAAATGAATTAACGAATAAATGTAAACAATTCATAAATGTTGAGATGCAATTTAAGGTTTCCAACGCCACTAATAATTCATTCAGCGTAACCACTAATCTACAAATAAAAACATTGTCATATTAAAAACTACATAGCAATAGCAACGGTAACTATATTTACACCACAGTCTATCCACTATAGACTCTGTTTACACTGTAAAAGCAACTTACTTGTTTTGGTTTTCCATGTTTGAAATATGTATAAGAAGAGATTTCTATTCCTCACATTACCACCTTGGCTTAAATTTCAACTTTAACTATAAAAATTTAATATTTTGTATAATTTTATGTACGAAAACTATAAAGAATAGTTTAGGAATAAATTGCTTACCTGTTTAAAGTATTCAACTTTTTCATTATCATTAAATAACCCTTTAAATTACGAAGATAATGCAGGAACGATTTAAAAAAACTATTCCTAAGCAGACGATCTTTCTGAAAAAATTTCAAAGAACTCTTGGGAAAATTCGATTTCCCATAATTCTAAGAATAATTTGAATTTATTTCACCAGGTGTCGTATTCAAACGATAAAGAACGTTTTTTCGACCACGTGACGAATTATATGGCCTTGACAGCCCCGAAACTTGAACCCCCCCCCCCCTTTACAGAGAGACGGTGGCGGCGGCAGGTGATTTTGTATGGTGGAAGCTACAGCTTTTCCCGTCCGGTTAGAGATACAGTGTCCATGGTTTTACATTCTGTGATGTTAATATGTTTGGGTTTTAGTTTTTTAACAATTAATCTAGTTTACATCTAAAAAAACCAACTTATACCGTCAATGTGTTACTTATTTGAATTGATAATAAAACTTTTTTTACAAAACTTTATTTTTAATATAAAACTCAAAAATGAATAATACAATGTTATAAAACAATTTTCAACTCTGAACCTGAAATTAAATATGTTTGTCAAATTGTTATAATTTGTTTTTTAAATTATCTTACATCCTTCTATGTTTAAAATAAAAAACTCTGATTTAAAATTTAAAACTTTATAAATATTTGACAACATTTGTTGTTGACACAAAGGAACTATCGTTAATAACATTTAACACGCTATCAATAAAAACCACTAATTCGTCTATCGCCTTTAAGAATCCAGTTTTTGGGGGTCGTTAGAAATGCATTTCGTGAGAATTATGCTCTTTTTGAAAATATATCATTCTTTGTGCAATCAAATCCATTTCAAGTTGACGATTCATTTTTTTCAATTCTTTATTTATATGTTTAATCAGTTCATAGTCCTTGTTTTCTTTATAAGTCATTATTCCACAACAAAAAACAAAGCGAAACTAGTTTGTATAAAACGCGATGTGGTTGGTTTTTCTCTTACAGGTCGGACACAAAGGAATCTGATTACTGCGAACTATCTCTCTCCACGCCGTTAGCGCTCCTCTGATTACCGCGAACTATCTCTCTCCGCGTTTATCTCCATTTTTAACGCTGTGATTGATTTAGAACAGGTGTTGAGCGGAGAATCCTCCGTTGCTATGGTGACCTCGGCGCAACGTTTATTTGAGTATCAACAAACCTAGCAAATACCTTTAGATTGTTTCAATGTTAAATTCGTTAACCTCGCAGTTTGAAACAAGTTGTCCCTATATTAAGAATCAGCTTGGTATACAATTTTCAGCTCTGGCCTTATAAATGTTTCACTGTATACAATGTCTTTACCCACATCGTGTACATTTAGTAATATTAGTTTACGTCTAACCGTAACCTTTTAGTTATACCAATCGACCACGTTTAGGTAAATATAATGCATTTATAAGTTTGCGTTTTGAACACATAATAGTATTAAGAACTTTCTAATTAAATTGAATTCATTGCCACTATACGAAATATTTACATATATTAAACAAGGTTGGTTCACGCTCATGAAATTTATATAATAGTAAACTTTGTAGGGTAAATTACTTGACTTTGTTATGGATATTTCAATAACCGTTCATCATTTTAATAGATCAATGACGGTATAATTAACAACGTCTAAATTTTCGTCGCTAAAAGATATGTCCATAAAGATTGATTATAAAAAGTTTAATACGCAGGTATCTATGGATTCGGATTACCTAAAAAAGTCGCCCCTATATGAATTTTTAAACGTGTACATTGCTACTATAACTTTTTCAAAAAGCGGCAGTCGATAAGTATGACATTCTAATTCCCGTCAAATACAAAGCTAGAAGTTACTTGGTAAACCATTTTTAGGTTATTTTTATGGTTAGTTATTGAGCGTTTCACTCCTATACGGTTCAATGGGAATTATTATTGATCGCTATTATCAGTTATAATAAGAATGAAAATAGAGTTGCAAGATCGGAAGAAATTTTTATACAGCTTTATTTATACAATTTTCATAAGGTTATTTTTATGGTCAGTTATTGAGCGTTTCACTCCTATACGGTTCAATGGGAATTATTATTGATCACTATTGTCAGTTATAATAAGAATGAAAATAGAGTTGCAAGATCGGAAAAAAATTTTATACAGCTTTATTTATACAATTTTCATAAGGTTATTTTTATGGTCAGTTATTGAGCGTTTCACTCCTATACGGTTCAATGGGAATTATTATTGATCGCTATTGTCAGTTATAATAAGAATGAAAATAGAGTTGCAATTTATTCCGGCTTTTAAATTTTAACAGATTTGACATACTTTATAAAGTCTAGCACCTTATATCGTATGAACAATATTTTTGGAAAAAGTACAGCTAGATAAATGGCCAAAGACCATTTTCTTTAAATTTAAAAATTTTACATAACCGAAATACTACATTATTATAGATAATAATGAATACTATAAATATAGAACTCAGTTAATCAAGTTAATTTTTAACGAAACATGTTAACAATTAGCAGCCTATCGATTTGATATTTTAATTATTGTTGTTGGCAATTAAACTTTGGGGTCATTTTACAGAAAATCATGTTTTGTTATCACAACAACTTGAACACAAGTTTTTTTAACTAATGTTCGATACCTATTTAATGTAAAAGTCGCTTCATGATTTGGTGGCGCTTTGGGTTTTTGCCTTGCTATTATTTAATAGACTAGTTTCTTAATCTTTCAGGATTTTTTTGTTAGTAGATTTCTCTAGTTATTTTTCAAAAATATCGCGGTAAAGAATACGTTTGTCAGTATAAAAAGCGAATAAGACACGACTTTTTGTTAGTCATTTACTAATAAAAAAATTATAAACTGAAAATGTTTTTGAAACAGCGATTTATAGTCGTCCTGCATTCATCCATATTATAAATATAACTATTAAAATATAACTTAACATTTAATCCACTTTTTGTTATTGAGTCAATTAAAATTAAGTTCAGTTAATAGCCGTTAGCGCTCCTCTGATTACCGCGAACTATCTCTCTCTCCGCGTGTATCTCCATTGTTCACAGGGTTTGATTGAGTGATAAGGAAAATAACGAACTAAGATACGATATTACCCAAAGGCACGATTCATTTAGCGGCGAACTCTTTGTAGCGCGTGCTACGAAAAAGTGGTCGAAAATTACAATTTGAAGGAGGATAAAAGACTATTTTCGTTGTACCCGTTTTTGAATTGCGAAAATTTATCTACCGGTAGAAGCATTCAATCATTAGCGTTTATATCTCTTCCGTTTATCGTGATTTTAGTCGATAACGGTCGAGTATTGTACGCGGTCTTACTATTAATTAGTACTCTTTTAATATTATTACTGTTTAGTAAATATACATTTAGCAGAACACCCTATCAGCATTGTCGTCATATTTCAAAAAAACATCATGAATTCGGATACCAGAGAGCCCATGCCTAACAAATTACGACATGCACAAAAACGGATCGAGATGACGATGGACAGTGGTACGATTTGTGTTGCAAATGTAGCTCTATTCATCAGTATTACTGGAAAAGAAAGGCTCGCGTAGAAAAGTGCGAACATCAAGTGCCGTAGTGGTGGGAATGACGCGTTTTCTCCAAGCGTCTCCGTCGAAAAGACTGCGATATTTTTTTTATGGTCTTGACATTATAAATCCAGCACCTGTAATTATTACTGGATATGTATGAGTTTTCTTTTTCTTTGGTTAATAAAATATTTGGATCCCAGCAGTTATTGTTTTTTTTTCGTTGGGGAAAATTTTCGAAAAACTTACTAACAATATATTTAAAAACATTGCATCGGAATTGTTGTCTGTTTAGCGTGAAACTTATTCCATCAATGAGACACTTTACGCTGTAACGTGTAAAGGAATAAATAATGGAAGAGCGCAAGGGCGTTATTATTATACAACTCGAAATAAATCTCCAACGTATTTTGCAATGGTTGAATTCGTACGTTACATCAACCAAACCCAACCTTAACTTGAGAGTTTTTAGAGTGGCACTGTTATTTTTCACCACCCGGGGTTAATTGAACTTTTTTAAACGTAACAAATTACGAACGTTACTTAATTCGTTGACCGTGGGTACTAAAGACCATTATTGTTTTGCCATTTTTCACCACTAGGGGTAAATTAAGAACTTAGTGGCACTACCCTGATTGTAACGACTGCATTATTGAGAATGTAAGCATTGTTTAAATACTTATCTTTTAGCCAAAGAAATGCCCCTTTTAGTTTAATGTTGATATTTCGGTAACCCTACGAAGCCAGAATTACACATTTCATTTTACACAACAAAATTGGACGACAGTTGGATAATGAGTGATAAGGAAATTAACGAACCGTGTACGGAACTATTGAAAAGTATCAATATATTGAAAAAACAGAGACGAAAACTTCAAGCGGAATATATAGCAGCGAGAATAGAACTTGAAGATTGTTTTCCTACGATACGAAGAGGACCTTCTTACGAGTCTTTAAAAATGTTTGCGGAAAGAGAAATATTACTCAGTTTTAAAAACTGGGTTACTTATGCAACCGAAGATTTGGCTGCCTGGGGGTTTTATGCGCTCGGTAACGGAACGAGTGTCAAGTGTCCTTTTTGCGGCCTAATGGTCGAAGAATGGCAAGACGGAGATATTACAATAAAGTGTCAATTTTCCAATGTAAAAAAATATGTATCCGAGTTTTTTAATGTCGCCTTTACATAAAATGTCAGAGTAGTTACATTTAAACTTTCAGTTACGTTAGCTTAATATGAAAATACTGCTAAAATCCCCTTTAAAATTTGTTAAAATACATTTCAGATATGTAAGTAGGTAGAATAATACTATAAAATTCCTTTTTCTACTTTTAATACGGCAAAACGCAACTCCGATACGCAAATATAGACAGATAATACAAAAAAATCTATATTCTACTTTCGATACGTTAAAATACATTTCCGATACACAAATATAGATAAAGAAATATTACAAAATTTTAAAAAGGTAGAAAAATACTACCTCTTTTCTTGGCGAATAAGTGGTGGTGAATGTTATATCGGTGGAGCGAAATCCATGGGTTTTTCTACTGTGCTGATGTAAATACAATGACGCAATAACTGACTATTTAAAATCGACTGATCAGTGGATAACCATTCAAACTCGAAGAAGATTCAAGTCAAGTCAAAACTATGTAAGTATAATCTTATTTTATTCCTCTTTCTCGGAAAGTAATCTATTTACTTTTGAATTATAGGCATAAGAAATCAATAGTCGTTGATTTTGAATTCTTTGACGGGCGGACCAAAGATGAGAAAATAGTGAAAGAAGCGTCAGCTTGCGCGGCCGAAAATACATCCCGGGTCGCATCGTGGGTTTTTCTTCCACCATACCCCCAAACTGATCTACCTTCCCGAACTCAACGCCAGAACACGGGGGTTGAGAAGAACATACACGGTCTCGCTTGGGACTATGGTTTTACCCCGTACAACAAATTGGAAGAATGCATGCGAATGGCTACTGACGGCTATGACCGCGTATTTTGTCAAGGAGCAGACAAGTGCAAATTTTTATTAGAACTAATAAACCGCGAAGTAATAGACCTAAATGGTGTAGGTTGCCCGGAGGTTACTGAATTGGATGAATACAGACCCAGGTTTACGTGTCTTATTAAACACAACACTAATTTGGAAAGTAAGAAATATTTTTGTGCTTTAGAGAAAAGTACGATATATGCCCGGTGGCTCTATATAAATATCTTAATTGTAAATTGGAGATTATGTGAATAAAAAGCAATTTTAGATCAAGAGTTTTATTTTTATCTTAAAAACATTTTAAAAAACGCCTCGCTTGACAAGTAATTTACCCCGTTATGTACTATTATATACTTTTACAAGTAATTGATAATTATTACCGCGCCACCCTCAGAAGTAATTAATTTGTCTACATTTTAACATGTCTCCAACGCCACTGGACCCCGAGGCACTACCTTAGTTTATTATAAGATTAAAAATGATAGTTTCTTAATTTCCTATCATTCTCCCTAAGGTATCAGATTATGAACAAATAATCGCGTGACAGTTAACGAATATTAACAGGTGTATTCAATTTGTCAAAATTATTAATTAGCACGAAAGCGGAATGAACCGGTTCTACCATGACTATGCGAAAGGATTGTTCACTAACGTGGCCATTTTTCCAGCGAATGCGCGACCTCAATGTGACGTAATAATTCTAGAAATATGACATAATTAATTGTATTGTCAACGAAACACCTGCTGGAGTTTTCAACGCGTCCCCTCTAAGGGGTTTTAGGTAGAATATATATATCCTATAGTCACCCGAATCCAGAAATCCTAACACTAGTGAATCTTCCCGGAGCAAAAAAAATTTAAGTTTCTAGGTGTTTTTATTGTAACAAATACTTAGTTGTTTTTGTTTCTAGGGAATCGTTTGTTGCTATACACATTCTTTTCGCCATAATTTGGCCAAAAACTAAATATTCTTCTTCTAAACGATTTTTGGTAAAAGAGGTAATTTTTAAAAGTTTTATATTTAAAATTATATATTTTAAGTTAAATATAAATGTTACAGATTGGCTACAAAAACTCAGATGGTTGCGAAGACCTAATTGTTTTTCGTACCCCGGCTGCTAATAATTATTCGGGGGATACAAACCGCCAAATCGACTCGATCGCCTGCTATGTCAATAAGCTTCCCAGGGATCAGGGACAATACGATATTGAGGCCGTCGAGCGCCATGTCTTAAATATAACGCGACGGGCCCAATACGTTAAGGCGGGTTTATAAGAGAGCGAAAAGTTGAAGCTTTTTGTAGAAACTGAAACATTTTCGTCGGCGTCGGCTTTCGCGTAAGCGTTTACAAAGAAGCGAGAGCTGATTTCCTACTTGCTGTAGCAGACAGCTTACGCCGAATTCCGACGCTAGCGGCATCAAACTCCGTTTGATATTCTCGCGTGTTTTTCTGGGGTCTTGGCTCTCGCTTGAAATCACGTGGTCGTATTTAACCAATAATAATGCAAGCCTTGCTATAACCTTCGTGGATCTCTTGCATTTTTTAATTAATTAATTAATTAATTTTTTTAAATTAGCAATTTTCGTTTTTGAAGCAATAATAAAAAAGTTGAATTCAGCACGACAATATTTCGACTTTCTTTCGTAGCCGCCATTTATTCTAAACAAACCACGTGATCACGTCAAGTTCAGGAACCGACTCAGTACGACAAGCGCTTTTGTAAACAGTAGCTTACTGCGCAGAGGCAGATTCCGAAAGCTTTTTCCGATAGCGTCGATCAGCTTTCAGCTTCATGCACAAGCTTCTTTGGATTTTCTCGCTCCTTTATAAACCCGCCTTTATTGTCAAAGAAAGGCAAACGAAAGAGTACCTGGGAAACTTTATCGATCTAGATCGTATAATCGTCGCCACGCGGTTTGAGTGCCCCAATTTCCCAGATTTAGAACTACAGCCGGGTGACTTTAACCATCATTTTAACAACGACCATACGCGGTATGAATCAATGATCACCATCTTTTGGTGGGGAAATTATATAGTATTTCTTATTTAACAGAAATGTGTGCGCCTATGAAAAGGCAAGGCAAGTGGCTGCCTATGTTCAAAGTATAGAGGGTAATCCCCTAGAATTGTACCCAGAGGAAGAGGACGACCCGTCTACACCAGCCACATCCCCGACAAACCCGGAACCTCCAGCGAACAAACCAAGAGCGCTTGATCTCCGAAATGGTAAATATAAAATCAAACTATCATGTTTCTCATTTTTAATTTTTAATTTTAATTACAGCTCCGGGAATCACTATTGTCGTAGAAGGGGTAAAACAATTGTTTCCAAAAAATAATTACGATTCTAATAGCATTTTTCATTTCTAGGTTCCGAGTTAAAAATTATATTATAACGCGTAATAAAGTTGTATGAAAATTGTATAAATAAAGCTGTATAAAAATTTCTTCCGATCTTGCAACTCTATTTTCATTCTTATTATAACTGACAATAGCGATCAATAATAATTCCCATTGAACCGTATAGGAGTGAAACGCTCAATAACTATCCATAAAAATAACCTAAAAATAGTTAACCAAGTAACTTCTAGCTTTGTATTTGACGGGAATTAGAATGTCATACTTATCGACTGCTGCTTTTTGAAAAAGTTATAGTAGCAATGTACACGTTTAACACGAATAACCGTTTAAAAAGTTCATATAGGGGCGACTTGTTTAGGTAATCCGAATCCATAGATACCTGCGTATTAAACTTTTTATAATCAATCTTTATGGACATATCTTTTAGCGACGAAAATTCAGACGTTGTTAATTATACCGTCATTGATCTATTAAAATGATGAACGGTTTTGAAATATCCATTACAAAGTCAAGTAATTTACCCTACAAAGTTTACTATTATATAAATTTCATGAGCGCGAACCAACCTTGTTTAATGTATGTAAATATTTCGTATAGTGGCAATGTATTCAATTTAATTAGAAAGTTCTTAATACTATTATGTATTCAAAACGCGAACTTATAAATGCATTGTATTTACCTAAACATGGTCGATTGGTATAACTAAAAGGTTACGGTTAGACGTAAACTAATATTACTAAATGTACACGATGTGGGTAAAGACATTGTATACAGTGAAACATTTATAAGGCCAGAGCTGCAAATTGTATACCAAGCTGATTCTTAATATAGGGACAACTTGTTTCAAACTGCGAGGTTAACGAATTTAACATTGAAACAATCTAAAGGTATTTGCTAGGTTTGTTGATACTCAAATAAACGTCGCGCCGAGGTCACCATAGCAACGGAGGATTCTCCGCTCAACACCTGTTCTAAATCAATCACAGCGTTAAAAATGGAGATAAACGCGGAGAGAGATAGTTCGCGGTAATCAGAGGAGCGCTAACGGCGTGGAGAGAGATAGTTCGCGGTAATCAGATTCCTTTGTGTCCGACCTGTAAGAGAAAAACCAACCACATCGCGTTTTATACAAACTAGTTTCGCTTTGTTTTTTGTTGTGGAATAATGACTTATAAAGAAAACAAGGACTATGAACTGATTAAACATATAAATAAAGAATTGAAAAAAATTAATCGTCAACTTGAAATGGATTTGATTGCACAAAGAATGAGACATTTTAAAAAAGAGCATAATTATCACGAAATTCTTTTGGAGCGAGCCCCAAAAACTGGATTCTTAAAGGCGATAGACGAGTTAGTGGTTTTTATTGATAGCGTGTTAAATGTTATTAACGATAGTTCCTTTGTGTCAACAACAAATGTTGTCAAATATTAATAAAGTTTTAAATTTCAAATCAGAGTTTTTTTATTTTAAACATAGAAGGATGTAAGATAATTTAAAAAACAAATTATAACAATTTGACAAACATATTTAATTTCAGGTTCAGAGTTGAAAATTATTTTATAACATCGTATTATTCATTAAGCAACACATTGACGGTATAAGTTGGTTTTTTAGATGTAAACTAGATTAATTGTTAAAGAACTAAAACCCAAACATATTAACATCACAGAATGTAAAACGTAGCAGACAGTTAAAAATGTATTATAAATCAAACAAATGTTTCGTGTAATGAAATTGATTTCTTACTATTTTGTATGATCGCTTAAATGTATCGGCTGCGTTTTTTAAATTTTAATTAATTTACTTTTGTATTTAAAAATGTTAAGTTATATTTTAATAGTTATATTTATAATATGGATGAATACAGGACGACTGTAAATCGCGGTTTCAAAAACATTTTCAGTTTATAATTTTTTTATTAGTAAATGTTTTGTAAGTTATTTCCGCCCGTTATTTCATATGACGCTATAAAATACCATTATTATTAAGTCAATACGCGGAAGATTATAACAGCAAATGTTTTGACGACAAAGTATTTCTTAAATTTGTTAGGCTTAGCTATTTACTGCATTAGTAACGTTTATTTAAATTTCATGAGCGCGAACCGACCTTGTTTAATTTATGTAAAGATTTCGTATAGTGGCAATGTATTCAATTTAATTAGAAAGTTCTTAATACTATTATGTTTTCCGAACTCGAAAAACCGAAGTCGAGAACCGTCGAGTTGTTTTTATAATTTACATCCGCCACGCCTCCTTACTACAGAATCTATAAAAGTAGTCCGTCGGCCAACAGTCGATATTTAAGAAATTAGTACCACCTGGGCGGGCAAATTTCTACTACCACGTTGTACCTTATGACCCCCTTATAAGATTTTGGTGTGATAGCAATCTCGTGGGGGTAGCTTAAGGGGGGTAAAAGGTGGTCACGTGTAAAGGCCACACCCCATAAAATGTGTTTTCGTGGTCAAATCGCCCTAAATACTCAGTGCATATACTCAAATTAAAGGTCTTGACGAGGGGAATACGATTATGTATGTATAAGTGCAATTCATAGTTAAATATATCACTTAATTACTAATATTAACCTTGTTTTCGTTAATATAAATATGGTGCAATCCAAATTTATAAACATTTTTTTTAAAGTCACAAAAGTAAGGGTAATATTTTTTGATATAAAATCTCTTTCAAACGTCAATTTTATAATGACTGGAGATCTTTAAAATAATATTCAAAAAGTTACAAGTCGTCATCACTATCAGTAATGGAGTCACTGTCGAAGTCGTCTAGATCGAATATTGGTGTGGCAACCTTTTCATCCGGGTTTTCATTTTTGCATGCCTGTAATTTACACATATCGGTACAGGGTAATCCATTTACTATGCACGAACAGGTTGGAAGTTTGCAAGCACGCGAGCAATTACACGATAAAAGATCTAAAACCGCTTGCGGTGCTGGACTAGTCAGCATCCAATCGATTACTAAGCTATCACCTTTAATTTTCCATCCAAAGCTTATTAGTGATGGGATTTCAGGATTTAAGTGTATAGATTTCTTCCAGATGCACGCTTAATAGTTGGAGCACAAGATGTGCATGTATAAACAATCTTTACAGGGTGGTAGTTGACTAGAGTCTATTTTTTCTTTTTTGGAACAAAATAGACTGTATCTAAGGTCATTGACGGACGTATTTTTGTTGTGCGATAAATATATTTGCCAAGTAAAGGCTTCGATGTCTTCAGTTTAACAAAGGCGTTTTGAAATTTGGAATTATTTATCATTGTTCTCAGCGCTTTAACTTTACCCCGCCCAGAAAAAGAGCTAACGGTGTCACAACCTGTGAAGGATCCAGTGACTGATTCAAAACTCCCAAGACAGTTGACAAATCAGTTGCCGGAGAATTAATAGTTGGCAAATACCCGACTGAGTCTTGAGTTATGCCTTCACGGTCATGCGTAAGAATATTAAATCCTGTCCAACTCGCAATAGTTTGAGAGTCTTGTTGTAACAGGCGAGAGATAATCCAAACGATATTTTTATACTTGGATTGTTTAAGTTGGTGGCTTGCGTCCTGGTGTTCAGCAGTCAATATGTTTCTTGGACCAACTCTCTGACCGACGTTATACGTTTCTAAAATAGGGGTTGAACTGCTACGCTTCTTTGTTCGGTTTTCTCTACAGCTGGCAATGTACTTAAAGGGTGAGGACCAAACATTGGTTGAACTGCAATTCCGTTAATGCGGTGTGAAGTTCCCTTTCCGTCTAGCATTTCTTCCAGCCGATCTATGTTGTCCCAAGCTAGAGTTGTGTGTATTCCAGGGTAGATATTTGATGGTATAACAGAACATCCGTATCCTTGCACGGTAAGCTTTTGAATACAGAGCGCTATATCAATCTCTTCCAACTTAGTATAAGATATACAATATCCAAACCGATTTAAACCGTGTATTAACTCGGCATTGCCAGCTAGAGACTTCACTCAAAAAGCTAGAAGTATGTGCTTTGGAAGATGGGTTTGGCCTCTTGTGACGGACTATATTAAATCTTGGGCAAAAGATGAAACGTAGTGCAGAGTTCGTGGAGATGGATTGTCTTTGATTTCGTTTTTGCACAGTAAAGTGTACAGAAACTTGGATAATGTCTTTGGAATGACAAATTGGTCCTCTAATAGATCCAGTTTAGGTGGCCAATGCTGAGGGGTAGGAATGCTTTTAATTTCATTTCTTACTTTTAGGGCGAATTTTGTGGCGATGTTTTCATCAAAATTTGAGCGGATTTGAGCGAATTTAATTGGGCTTTTAAAGAGTAATTTTCTTTGATCAACTCGTGAAGTTATATATTTGTAGGGTATAAAAGAAGGCGGCCATTGTCGTCGGAGAGTAAACAAATGCTACTTTGAAATTCGTTCTCCAACTTCCGACAAATATGTTTTTTCGTTGAGTCTTTTACCTGGGTTACTCCCAAGTAATTCATAAAGAAAACAAGCTTTTCAGTCAGATATACCATCGACACAACTTGCGATTTTAATATGACATCGTTCCGGACAAACTCGAATAGAAGATTTTAAGCGTTTAACACGATTATATCATATGAATTGTCTCCAGAATGCAAGTCATTTTCGCCAGCCACAGATTGTTGTCGGTCTAACCCCTTCAGATCTTTTATTCCCCTTGTATATGTGCGGTAACAGGTAAGGAGATAGTGCCCTTCGGCAGCAACTATATATCTACACACCACACTAATTATTCGGGCATCCATTTTCTTAGTTGCTGCCTCCCTAATTTTTTCATCAGATCGCAAGTCATAGCATTTAATAAGTGATTCTCTAGTTTTTTTCCCCTTAAAAACTTGTCATTGCAAAAATGCACTTAATGTCATAAACTCTAGAAGTTGGCTTTGATCTTACCAAACGCGTGTCAGAACTTGAAGCTTGATCAGGGGATTTTCTCGCTCGTTATTTTGTAAAGTAAATTTATCTAGGTCTCTTTTCAACGTGAATAAGCTACGGCATTTTCTATGGTATTGTACAACGGGTATTACAGTACCTGATACACTTTCTGCGATTTTTAAAATTTGCTCATGACGCCTTATTTCAGCCGCTCTTTTCAATGAGTTCCAAGATTGAATGTCTTGAGGCGATATCAAATTAGAAGATTCATCGTCACAGCAATGCATTATACACTTTTGTGGAAGCCCTTCAGACTTCTCCATTCTCTTATGTGTCAAGAATTCAGAGAATAATTTTACTTATTTGCATTAGAAAACAAACAAAAGCGACGTACGATTTCAAATGTGTCATAACGGTATAGTTTTCACTTATGCCTAGTCGAGAAGTGAAAGATGGAGTAGGAGAAGAGGTTAAAAATACGTTATTCAAATTTGAAATTTCCACCACTTCAGAGCTACCAAGTGAAGCGTTTTAGAACGTACCTCTACATACAACTAAAGCAAGACAAAATCGCGCAAGAAGCTAGACCATATAATTTAACTGAAAAACTAATTGTAGAACTGGTGAAAACAAGGTTAATATTAGTAATTAAGTGATATATTTAACTATGAATTGCACTTATACATACATAATCGTATTCCCCTCGTCAAGACCTTTAACTTGAGTATATGCACCGAGTATTTAGGGCGATTTGACCACGAAAACACATTTTATGGGGCGTGGCCTTTACACGTGACCCCTGCACGTGCCAACATCGTGCTAGTAATCAATCAATGGATTTTTTTTCAAGGAATGTTTTGATGTAATCCACGTTTTAATCGGTTCAGAGGCTGACGAGATATACGCTTCGAAAGATTCACCAAATTGACCTTTGACCCCCTTTTACCCCCTTAAGCTACCCCCACGAGATTGCTATCACGCCAAAATCTTATAAGGGGGTCATAAGGTACAACGTGGTATAGGTAGAAATTTGCCCGCGCAGGTGGTACCAAAATTTTGGTTGGCCGACGGACTAAAGGAACCGCCACACTTCGACGGACTTCAGAGCACCAGCAACTAGATCTTGAACTAATTCGATATCTCTATATTCCAGGTAATAGAAACTTTTTAATTTTTTATTACGCAAACTTTGTACTATTATCGTGCTGGTGCTCTCAGCGATAATACAACTTATTATGGGGGACGAAAAAAATCTAAAACTTATATTAGACGAAATCAAAAACCTAAGGGCAGATAATAAGACTGAATTCGATAAAATCAGAGCGGAAGTAAAATCGGATTCTACGGCAATCTATAATAAAATTTCAGCAATAAAAGAGTCTAATTCTAAAATGGACAAGGTATGTAGGAAAATAAATGAACATGAACATAGATTAGAGAAACTAGAAGAATTACCAGATACATTTAACAGCTTCAAATTGGATAACGACATTTGTAGAGCAAGTAGGCACAAAATTTGTAGAAAAAGATAAAGAAATCCTTTGTTTAAAATCTAACGTCGAATCTCTAGAAGCTCATAGAAGGCGTAACAATATTGTCATATCGGGTGTGCCCGAATCAGCCGGCGAAGACCGAGCTAAACTAGCTACGTCTGTAAGTGATATCTACAAGGAGCTACTCGGAATTGAAGTGATAATTTTGCCACACCAAGCCTATAGACGTGGTGATAACCGACGTATTATTCTAAAATTAGTTAACTCGGATTTAAAACGTGAAATCATGCAAAATACCTATAAACTGAAAGGCTCGCGCATTTATATATCGCATGATTACACCATGAAACAAGAAACCGCCAGATATAATTTAAGGCAATTTATTAAAACCAAGGGCAAGGGTAACACAAAATTATCGTCACAGTTTTCAATTGAAATGGACGGTGTAACTTACACTTATAACGAATTAAGATCCTAGGTCGAAATTAAAAATTAAAACAAAAGAGATACTTTTCAATGTATAAATTATTTTATATTTAACATGTTTATTTAATGAAAGTCCTATTTGCGAACATTAGAAGTGCTAACTGTAATTTCGATAAACTTAAAACGCATTTCCCTAATGATTTCGTCGATATACATGTATTTATATATATTTTTGATCTTTTTTAAAGAATTTTATTTTTATTTTTATTTTTATCTTGTGTCTTTGGTTCTTCATGACATCTAGTGGACTTGCAAAACATTAAATTAAGTATCGAAAACGCAAATTGTAGGCTTTTGAACTTTTTCGGGCATAGAAAACTTTATATACAGCGTGTTCATTTTTAATCGAAAAAGTGATTTTTCTCAATAATCGTTGTAGTTAGAATTTTTAATTTTTTTGTGTGAATTGTCAGTACCGGGGGCCATTGTTGTACATAATTTTTATCAATTTTAAAATATTTAAAATTTTGAAAAAATAAATTTTGATGTATTGGAGCTCGTCAAATTTTGCCAATGAGAAAAATGTAGAGCGACGTCGAAAACATAAGAATAACGTTTGGTCGTTGAAAACACAATCATTTTTCACGAAATTACACGCGTTTGAAAATTGACTTAACGGAAACAAAATAATTGGAAAAATCAAAAACTAGAATCTTTTGGATGCAGTGGAAGTCGTAAGACAAAAATGGATAACACGTTTTATTCAAGATTCCAAAATCAAATGTTTCTATAAAGATTACAGTTTATCTGTTCACGCTATAGAAAGCGTCCACTTTAAGATTGCTTTAACTCTAGGCAGTTTACGTACTTACATCTTTTAAAAATTGAATCTAGCGGTTTGTGGTATTGAAATAATTCCATAAAATATAATAATAAAAATTAGTTTACAATTGTATTGATGGTCTCAACAGAGTTAATTTTTCTTTAAAATGGCGTTGTCTGTTTTTTTTGTTGGCGATGTTTAATTGCAGTAAAGAAATGTGTGAGACAAAAAATACAGAGAGAAAATGAGATTCCTTTAACCCATAGTCCGACTACTGGGTACAAACCATATACGCTCAATGCTTACGCGGTATTTATCTTATTATTATCCGAAACATAAAATTTGATATATTTATTATTCATATATCTCATATGTACGTAGTTTAAATTTGTTTCAAAATATCTTGCTGCTCTATAAAAATAAATAATTTTATTAAGATTATTCTACTTTCAGATATTTTCTTTGAAAATATAAATATATCGTTAGTATTGAGTATTTAAAAAAAAATAAACAAATACTAACCAGAAAGCAAAATAATATTAGAAATATTAATAATGGAAGTTGGACAACATTTACTTATGAGCCCGCAAAAATTAAATGTTTCATTACCTACACTAGAAACATGATCGCCTTCTTCTGAGTTGAATAATTATGAACATTATAAGGAATTTGCGTGAAAATGGGTAAATAATTTTTAATTTGGTCCGTCGCCTTAAATCATATTTTTGGAGCATCAAAACAAATGCCCAAACTTTATTGGAATCTATTAACTCTTGATGATATGATTTTCTTAATGCTAATTGCTTTCTAACTGAAAGCTGGTTTTAACAAAATTCTACGTACAGATTTCAACCGAAATGTATACAAAGAGTTACGGGAAGTATGTCAAAGATTCAGGGGCGTATTTTATGTGTTCCCATATCATTGGCCCATCTGGGATATACCATAAACGCTTCTCCGCGTAATTTTAATTGAAGAAATGAGCCATAGCAGATAAAATATCCAGTAAATTCCTTTAGGCATTTGCATTTTTTAATCTTATATCTAAAAGCCCAATCATGATCTTTGGCCACTTGCTTTATTGCTTAACTGTTTAAAAACAACTGATCATTTGGTGATTAAAACAATTTGTTACAGAAAGAATAAATTTCGCTTATGGTAAGGCTGGGTTTTTTGTGTTTTTTGAAAACCCATATTTCTGCAACGAAGAACCAATGTTCATCGAAAATTGTTTAACCATTAAAAAAAAAGGAATTTTTCGTTTTACTTTTCCCTAATTCTCTGTATAGAAATTGGAGGAAGATATTTTTGGTACACACTATAAATTCTTCGTAATGACAAGTACGGTAAAAACATTTGATTTTTTATCAAATAAATGTATCTGAATATACACTCACTGATTGGTCACTCTCACCGTTGAATTCCAGTTTTAATAAGTTACCAATCATTTTATTAAAAACAATTATTGTCGGTTTCAATTGGTATGGCTAATTTCAACTGTGGTTCAAATTGCCTTCGAATGATAAGACATTTTTTTCGTTTTGACACGTTTATAAAGTTTTATGCACTCTATATTCCTATAAGCTTTGGTTTACAAAAAAGTTTCTAAAACTGCTTGAAAGGTACGACGGACTTCGTTTAAGGAGTTTTTTTATAACCCTACCAATACTCATAAGCAGAAAACAGCAATTTTTGGGTTTCAAAGGAATAAGAAAAGGAAGCTTTAGACGCTGCAGTAGTGATGAACCTTGAGGTCTTAGAAAAACTCTTGAAATTCTTGTCCCAAACCCTTATTTTCGTTGAACTTTCCAGTTGTAAACCAATTTGTTATGATCTTTATAAAGGGATCTACAGTACCGAAGTGTAAACACTTCAAAAGCGAAATTAGGTTTGCTGTAAATAAAGGTGCACATTAAATATACAACCTGCTCACAATCTACTCTGATTTAGTGTTGTCCAACTTCCTTCTTATTTATTTAGTATTTTTTATATGATATTGTAGTAGTTAAAATGTATATAACTAGATTTTAAACTAGCTCAGTGAAATCATATCCAAAATTGTTCTTAGCGCTGTAAAAACAGTACTTTAATGGCAATGTAAACTGAACTAACCTGTACTCAATTTGTTGCAATATGTTTTTCGGAATGCGTTTACTAAAACTCATCACGATAAAATTATGATCGAAGGTATTCTTTGATAAATACGCCTTCTTGTTTTGATTCAGAAGTTTCATTTTTAAAAATGAGACGTAAGCTAAAATTGAAATTTCAGCGTCCACAATTGCGCAACTGGAGTTTAAAAACGTATCTTGGCACGACTCGTTAAAACCTACAAAACTGTGCAAATTCGATCGTCTTTCTTTTTTAAATGGAACGTCCTGACAAAACTCGCTGTTCTGTAATCATTCAAAGACAATTCCTATTTAGATGCATAATACACATAAATAAGATACACGCTATCAGATATAAGCAATAATAGCAATATCTTTCATATGTAAAACTCCCACTAAAATCTCTCTGGCCGGACAGCAGCTATGGCGACCTAAGAAAAGCCTTATCAATTGCAGCGCCATTTTTCGCTCGGTAAAATGATCTTCAGCTCACATAATTAGTTATGACATTTTTCTTATTTTAGTCGGTTTTCTTGTAGACGGCACATGTGCAACAGCGAAAACCACATCAAATCTTTGGGCCCTCCTGGCAAACAACATTTTTAAACGTAATCCTTATCTCTGACAAACTAGGACTACAGGATTGTAAAGTTCCTAATAGCATTTTCAGCATTGAGTCACTGGTGAGTTAATTTCACATATACCTATCCAGCAGCTAGCGGCCTTCTGTCGACTAGTTAATGCATTGTGAATTTTGAAAATATTTTCCTTAAGGTTCTTTCAATTTTAATTGTTTCAAGGAAACAACATTAATACAAAAACTCTTTTGTTTTGTAATAAAAGTTTCAATTGTGATTACTTTTAAGAATTCTGTTTAAAATCTTAGTTTACATATTTTTAACCGTGTATGGGTGTTGCTTAAATTTATTTTCAAGGGTTCTTAGCGATAATTATCTTTGCTTATTTTCTTACCTCCAGTGTGTGTTTGAAAGATCCAAATTCGTAGTATAAAATGCATATGTTTTCCCTTGAGAACAAGTCAATTAATGAATCAATATTGGATTGCTTCAAAGCTACCATTTCTCCTTTCAAATTACCAGCATACGCTTTGGTCAAAACTGCTATTCCCAAAATCCATCCTCCCATTAGGAATAATGAAAACTTTAAATTTGATCTTCCTAAAACAGCTGTAAAATTAAGCATTTCAATTATATACAGAAATATTAAAATTATTTCCACGTGATAAATACGCGTGTCACTCTCGAAAAACCACTTGTAGAGTACTTACAAAGACTCTCTGGTTAACAGTTTAAAACCTTTTTAAATAAAATAGTCGGGGAAAGTAATTCACTTCGGGTTAATCGTTAAAAATTATAAAAGATTACTCGCAGCTTGTCCGGGCCAAAAAATGGTAATGCATTTTACACTGTGGACTATTGCATTATAAATTTTTAGAAGGTTTTAATAATTTAATTAAACAAAATATAAAATATCTGTTTAAATAAGAAATAAATTAAATGAAAATTTCATTTCCAAACATGACAGAAAAATTATTTACGGGACCTATCCGCTAAATACATTAAAATTATAGTTTTACTCTTATACATGTATAGATCTCGTATACTTCGCTGTTTTTGATAACTTAATCGCAAGTAAATGTTTTTATTCATTTTTTGTTTTATTCTTTTTGGTAAAACGCTTTTTTCAAAGCAATATTTTTGCTGGTTTGAAACGATTTCAAAAGTGATCATAACGGAGGAAACATTGCCATAACTAGCTCATTCTAAGGTCAATCTTTAAAAAAATCGGTAACATTATTTTATGTAAACAGAAGAGAAAAAACCTTTAAAAAATAATAATAATAATCAGTGATGCAGTTACTGTGTCTTGATCCCGATTGTTTTCTTTTCTTCTTATATATTTGTCAGATCTCTTCTACCATTCATTATGGTTTACCAATGTTGTGTACCTGGTTGCGCTTATTCTACTCTCAAGGGGGATTCTCGAATATTATTCCACGCGTTTCCTGAAAATGAAAAAAAATACATCCTTGGATTTAAAATGCAAGATTGGAAAATAAAAATATACTCAAAAGAAACGTTATTTGCTCCGTGCATTTGATAAGAAAATGTTTCAATATCCAATCTAGTGAAACAGGGCGGTGTTTGATTAAGTTCAGTTTTCCTACAATATTGTCTTGGTCAGATGGCCTTGAGACATTCGTAGTTAGATCTACAACAGGTAAAATTCCAAACCTGGAAAACTTGGAGGATGCTTTGTCAAGTGAAAATGAGCCGAGTGAAAATCAAAATATGCAAAACTTTGAAATCGCTTCAAGTGAAATTAATGACCTCGTGATAGTTAAGGATAAAAAAGAGACTTTCCAATTTTCTCAAAAAAAAAACAAGTACATCAGCGTTAACTACGTCGCAATCAGGTTCGTTCAACGAGCCAACCTTTTCCCAAACTTCAGAAAGTCAGATTTAAATTAAGTTTGGATGAATTGGAAGAAGGAGCTGATTTTGGCCGACAGTGTGTTTGATATGAAAAATGAGCTAGATTCTTAGCTCAGAGGGAACAGTTTCCAAAGGCGGAAATTACATTAAGTAGAGACAGTTCAAAAGTTAGGATTCATTTTGAGAGAATGCTGAGAAGGTTAAAAGAATTTCAAATTTTTAGAGGCATAATTCCAATTTCTCTAAGACAAATGCTTCAAAATAATTTATTTGTGTGTTGTCATAAGGGAAATTTTAGCGGATATCTCGTTAAAAGCTTAAGGTTTAACCCTCATTAAAGATCTAGGTTTTCTTTTGCCGGTCACCCTTTAAGTTTACTTCTCACCGAACAAATACCCCGGTGTTTAGACAAACACAGAACACGTTGACCTACCACCAGGATATTTGATAAACAGGAAAATAAATTTAAAGGGTAACAGGCAAAAGTAAACCGAGGTTATTCAACTAAAAGTAAAACTAATTATTTCGTTCCCGAAAAATGTACACTGTCAATTGCAGTGTTTTAATATATTCTATCAGTTCTATGTGAACGAGAGCAATTTGGCCGGAAATATATGTATAATACTTTTTAATTTTGTTCTTTTGTATACAGGGCGAGTTGAGAAGTATGCCTTTCTTAACGACTCTGCAATGAGTTACGTGTGCTTGAGAATTTGAAAGTTTTGTTTGTGAGTACGTAGTTTGTCGTAAGCAAGCAACCACCTAGCAGGGAAAAGATATCATGGGTAGGATAAAGATGCGAGATCATGTTAAATGAGTCGCTATAATTTAATGATGATGATTTATAAGTGATAAGTAAGTCACAACCTAATAGCAGTGCTCCCACCAAAATCTGAAAAATAGAGAAATATGAACTATTTTAATAAAAATGAGAACTTATTTAAACTTTTAAAAGTTTTAAAGTTTAAATTTTTATAACTGAATTCGTTTTAATTTTTTTTAAATGTTTAATAACAACAATGACTAAGTTTTCATCTTTTTAAATACTGTTATTAATCACTAAAATAACTTTAATTCATTTATTTTTGTAATAATTTTGTCACATTTAATCAGTTTTGTCGACAAAATAATGCCAGTTTTTTCTTTTATTAATAGTTTTCATTAATTAGGAGATTTTAGTTGTTTGTGCTGAACATGCTGCTCGCTCTTTTTGAAGCTTATTTCTGATAAATTCTTATTCTTTATCACCTTTTTCAGCCTTTAATTCGCTTTTATTATATAATCCAGTTCTATTAGTTTTTCAATAAGTTGAGCTTCAAGGGTCTTGAAATTCTTTTAACATTTACTAGAAAAAGGCTAATTAAGGGACCAAATCCCGATTTAATGGTGGTTTACGGACCTCGAAAGTATATGTCAAAAGCTATTCAGACTTATTTAGTTTTTACTTGTTGATTTTATTTATTATTTAACTGGAATATTTGACTTTGATTCTTTGACGAAATCTTATTGAATTAGTGTTTGAGTGGGCGTGGTGCTTTTGGTTTGATTTCCACTGGAACTTTTTCTTCAGACTCTAATAATGACTGACTGCTAGGCATGCCTTGTGTTATCTCGATTCGTTTAAATCATGATCTTCTGTGGCTGACAGACTGATCTGCATGGTCTATCGAGATGTTGTTGGCGAGCTGGATTGACTAATGTTTTTGAGTCTCAGAAGCTTGGAGGTCTTAAAGACGGATTCGTTATACATTATGCGCACTATCCAGACCGGAGAAGATGGACAGTTCTAATTACGCAACAAACCATATATTTTCATCAAAGTTACCTTTACCTTTAAACAGCATAGACTAATAAAAGTTATGAACTGCTGAGTTGATGATTTAATTATCTGTCCTAGAGTTGACTGTGAAGATTGTTTGACATTTTGGGTCAGTGTAAATGGATTCCCTTGAGATGGAGCTACAGTTGTTATTGCACGGTTGTCATTGTGCCACATACACAGCTAGAGCTTTATTACTCTTCCAGTGTTTGAATTGTAGTCGTTCGGCTGTTTCTGATGAGATCGAATTAAAACAATTTTGAAGGAGCGTTTTCAATTTCTCAAATGTCTTGACAGCTGGCTCACTATGGTTCAGTTAACACTTGGGCAAAATATGGGAGTAAATCATTTTGAAGCTTATTTTGGGTACAGTTACTAGCTTTACATTTTTTTAAATAACTTGAATTTCGAGGTCATTTGGAGGGAAATTTACCCAAAAATAACACGATGACCCATTTGAAAAAATTGATCGCTTGTCACCTTTAATATTAAATTGTTGTTTTTATCAATTTATAAATAGAAATCACTTTGCTTCGATCTTTCCCTGCGATTTTGTTTTCGTACAACGAAAACGGACACTTTATTTCAAGTACGCAAATTGTATCGTAAATTAAAATTAAGCCATTGGGGCTTTCTCTAAAAAAGGCAATTTCGGATTTACAATTAACTTCACGGTCATCAGTTCCTGAACTTTTACACAAGCATCAAACTGCGCACGCGCTTCTTCCTCGTTCTTGTATCCGTGTTTTACAGCTGCAGCTGTTAAATTTATCCTGCTTTCAAAAAAAAACATTAATTGTATCAGTTTCTTCTCTCATCTTGCAATCTCATCCAAACATCGAAGCGGCCAAGCGAAAGGTCCTCTGTTTGAACCAGAATGTTTTGCTTTGCATCCAGGGTTTTAATTCAATATTATTAGCTTCAGTTAGGGTGATTTCTAATAATGCCTACTTTTTTCTTCTTCTTTAGTAAGGTTCAAATGTTCGCTGCGTAAACAATGCTGATTAGCAGCTTCTATTTGTTCTCACAGTTTAATGAGGAATATTTTTGAAGAATTTCGTACTTTTAGAATAACTGGCATGCAATTATTGCTGCTTATGGTATACAGCACTTGTAAACCACATCCACTTTGTTTGAACAGCAGTAACTGCGACAGCAATAGGCCGGGGTAGGCCTGGGCCTACTTGCAATTTTGGTAGGGGCCTCCAAAATTTAATATATGGGCTTCCAAATTATTTAATATAAAAATTCTTTAATTTGTTTGCGAAATAATTTATTTTTTTATTAATTTTCCAATATGCAATGCGAGTGATTGGCTAAACGACACTGCTGTTTGTATTCCTTTCAAAGGTACGAGTCACTATTCTGATGTAAGGGATGTACATGCGAAGTACCGAAGGAATGAATGTAAATTGATAGACTGAAATTCAGTGGTAGAAATAAGTAAATAACCACTCATTTGTTAAGTGTTATCAGTACACAAAAAAGGATCCACACCTACTCAGTTTTTAGTAATGTTTAAATTCATAATTAATTTTTTCGTCGCGTACCCATTTTACGCCAAGATTTCACCACTTGCTTAAAAAAAAATTAAATAATCCACGTGGACGGATTTTAAAAAATTGTGGTGGGGGGGCCTCGATAATTTTGGTGGGGCCTCCAAATGGTTGGCCTACCGCCCCAAAAACCCTGGCACCGCTACTGTTGAACAGATTTACTATCCGTGAAATCGTTTCTTCCGTAACCGAGGCTGTGGATGGTGAGAAGGTATTGAAATTAATAACAATAGACCCCCAAGTAAACTCGTCACATTTCTTTGGTTCATGCTTTAAAATATGTATTTCCGATAACAGAAGAGGTTCATTCGTTAGTGGCTTCTTGGCATGCCACACCTGTATTTTTCCAGGGCATGAGGCCTTCTAAAAAGTTTCCTTTTTCAACCGCGACGCATCTATCAATTTGTATAATAATGCAGCAATATGCTTGCACTGTCCTTCTATTCCAGCTGGACAAGAACGAGTAGCCTATTCAATTTTTTTTCCAGCCAACTCGAAGCGCAAAACAAGATTATATAAATATAATATAATATAATTTCTTTCTCATGGCGGGCTCAGAAACACCTAGAATGAAGCCGAATCCTTTTGGCAGATTAAATTCCATGGCGATAATTGCACCTTCACGACACAAACTACAACCTTCATCACGATGTGTTTCTGATTTTACATACTAGTTCATTGATTGATCAAAAAAGTCTTAAAAATAAATTGTTAATTTTCAAAAAAAGCTGCTACTTCATGACTTAGAAAAAAACTTTATTTTATTCGGAACTTTCGGACCGTGGTCCTTCTTCAGCGAGTGACTTACAAGTGATTCCTTAACACGAATACAAAACCAAAATTTTTTCTACCATTGGGCAATGAGCTTTAACCCTACTCTCGGACTTTCATCGCGTGTTGCAATACCGTGCCAGACTATCGGTCGCCTCTCTGGGTTCTCCGCGTTAAGATCATTTTATACTAAAAATACTATAAGACGCTACCGTTAGGTAGCCCAGAAAAAAACTTATTTACAAGAATCGTTCAAAAATTATACAATGCTTAAACTTACAAAATTACATATATGTAAAAAACAACAACATTACTAATTAATTCTATTTATAACAGTTACCTTATGGGCTACAAATTCTTTAGGTAAAACTGTATCAATTCTGCCTAACTATTCTTCAATACAATTACCCTATATTTTAATTTTATATTTATCGAAATTAAATAAACCCCAACCTTTTACTCCAACTGAGCCAATAATGCCGGATTAAGTTTTAAAACATTAAAGCAAGCTCTTCAGGACCAATCTTTAAGAATGTCAATGTTATTCTAATCCCATGTATTCAAATTGAAATCAATCGTTACATGAGTCACACTGAATCATTTAGCTCTACGTCTACCTCTAGGCATTAATAAAAAAGGTTATTAGAAATAACATCAAATTCAAATTTAAAGGCAGTATTAACCTTTGAATTCTTTTGGAACCCAAGATAAAGTTTTGCCTAGTATGATCGGCTTAAATAATGCGTTTTTTAAAAAAGTAATACAAAAATGTATTTTACCCTAATTTAAACGCTTAATGAATGAGAAAAAAACATTTACCTGCGTTTTTTATCGAAAAAAGCAAAATATAATAGTATGATCGCTTTGCAAAAAGCGATTTTATCAGAAAGAATAATCTTGTATTTCAATGTAAAATTAATAAAAAAACATTAAACTGCGATTTATTTATCAAAACCGGCAAAGTTTACGAGATTTGTAAAAAGAGTAAAATTCGAATTTCAATGTTTTTAGCAGATGTGTCCCGTTAAGTTTAAATTCGGTTATATTTGTTTCACGCATCGGAAATCCGGTGGATTATAGATGTGTTATTATTCAAAATTAATGTACTTACGATTTTGTAACAAATGCGAAGCTAAAACCCAGATGTTTTCAATAATATCACTACAAACATTTATCTTAGAATTTGACATATCTTTCAAAGCCCATATGCATGATATCATAAAAACTGCCAGAGCTGTTGTAATCTAAACATTAACATTAATGCCTTGGAGAGAAAATTGATTTATTTGTATCCATGTAAGAATTTTATGACCAACGGCGCCCACAACTGGAGATTTATGACCATATCTGCTTTCCTCTTTAAACTCATTAAAAAATGCTCGAGTATAAAAATCAATTAACTGTAAAAAAGATATATTTAATTGCATTCATTTGTAAAACGATGAGTTGTATTGGATTGTCATATTTTGTGTGCTTGCTCGTAGCATTGTGGGCATACGCCGAAGCTAAGCCACTCCTCGAAACGGAAGCCAAGACATTAATTTGACGCAACGCAATCCTGCCATGAGCGTCTTAATGTCCTGGCCGACCTATACACGTTACCATAGTAACGAACACAGGCAACGCCCACGAGAAAGCTAAGAATTGTAGTAATTCAATTTTATAGTATCGTCTGATATTGCAACATGTGTTATTTTACAGACACTAATTAAAATGTGTTTAGTAAATACGATAAGGTGATAAAATAGAGCAGTCGTTTTCAACCTGTGAACTGCAGAACCCTGAATTTTAGCAAGAGGGCCCAAGGTGCTACCCGAAAACATTTATATAAAAAAATAGAAAAAGTTTAAAAACTCAAATAACCAATTTCTAATCTAGTAAATTAAAGCCCAGTTCCCACTATACAATTAATTGGGCCACTTAAATGTATCCAACTAATTGTAATCAAGAAAATTGCATAGTTGGAACCATTGTTACAATATTTCTCTTCACACTTAACAATTTTCTTGCTTACAATTAATTGGATAACATTACGTGGCCCAATTAATCGTATAGTGTGAACTGGGCTTTAGTCTTTCTACATTATACAGTATTTCTGATTTGATTATTCTGCATTGTTGTTTATAAATATTTTTTTATTTCCTAAAAATAAGAAAATAATATTTAAAATCTGAGGCTTTTTGGATTTCAAAAGTTGGTTTTCAAAACGCAGGGGGCTTTGACCACTGACCCCTTCTATAATATTTAAATCCCAAAACTAAATGGCTTCCACGGATATGAATTCTGAGAGCGAAGGGTTACGCGAAAAAAAAAGGTTAAAAACCAATGAAAAAACCAAAATAATATCACTAACAAGTATAGAATTCCATATTATCTTTGAATTTCATTGACAACAGTAACGCTAAGGTTATCTTAAGTCGTTCGCACACTAAACGGTTTTTCGTCACGGTATTCGCTCTCCTCCCATCGAATTAGATTTCGGCGGGAAATAGTTTTTCCAATCGCCAATATGGCACACGCGAGGAAACACAGAAATATATTGACGTTGTTATTTCTATTAAACCATTGAAGAATGGCACCATAATGGTTGTGTTATTAAATAGATATGACTTATTGTATTTTTATCTTTCAAATTATTTTTGAAGCAATTATTTCGTTAATTCAAATTTCCTAATAATCCGTTAATTATTATTATCTATGATAATTTTAAAAGAATCTTTTGAGAAATAGAAAACGCTCTCAAATCACGGCATTCAAAACAAAAGAATGCACACATCCAAATCTGTTTCTGTTTCCGGTGGAAGCGAACGGTTAGTGATCGATACGCACAATATAAGCCAATATCGGCGTTAGCTTCTTTTTACAAGGACGATTAAAACATTTTCAGGTGGGCAAAATTGCCATGTCAATTTACACCCAATTTTCGGTGGTAAATAGCCTTAATCTATTTACCACCGAAAATCGGGGGTAAATAGCGCCACCGTGCGGCCAATGCTAGTGGCCACCGAAAGTCTGGGCTCAGGAATCGATCGAGACTATTTTGCACCGAAAATCGGGGATGTCTGATTTTCGGTGGCAAATAGTCTACCCGCGCGGCCAAAGTTATTTTCCACCGACACGAACGAAGCCCCAACTTTCGGTGGCAAATAGTCTCACCAATGACGACGGCTATTTTCCACCTGAAATCTGAAGTTTTTTTGTTTCGGTGGTAAAAAGTCTTCGCCGCGCGTTCCGTGCTATTTGCCACCGAAAGTCGGGCTTGTATTTTAATGTGCGAAGGATGATAAAATACGCGAAAAAGTAGATTAGTCCATAATTAAAAGGGATAATATAGCTAAATCCTAAACAAATTTGAAGAAATTAAAAAACTTACTAATAACTCGTACCAATAGGTCTTTGAGCAAACAGAAAACGCGAATCTCGGATCAAATAGATCTTCGAGTAATAAACTAAATAAAATAGACAGAAATTCCAACGGTAGACTGGTTTCGTTCTATTTGGAACTCATCAGTACCGTGCGGGAAATCTGGCTGGCGACTGAGATATCATAAAGATAAACTAAGCCTAAACATTAATGTTTAGGCTTAGTTTATCTTTTAGATATAATTTCACATTTCTAGAAGGTAAAATGTTTGAGAAAAATGCCTGGGCCGATCAAATGCAGGTACCCTGTATATGCTCAGATTGGCTTTCACAAAGTAACGAATAAAATCATAGTTTTTCTCCGTATAATAAGCAATTGAACTCCTTTTCACGCGTTAAAACATATTATTCCAAAATCGTTTTTGATTTTGGACTATAAATCCATTCGTTTTTGCGATATTTAAATTTATAGAGTGACGTGCTTTGGGTGTTTTAAGTAGAATAACTATCTGAAACCCTTCTGATCAATGATTTGACTTAAGAAAAACACTGAAATTTGTGGATATATAAAGTAAAAATAACCACCTTCAATTTAACAAAACTGTTTAAAGATATTTAAATTTTATTTTTATTTTGATATTAACTAATGAAAGGTTATCAACATAAATAGCAATATTAAACATAATACTTTAAAGGTGTCATGCATTGTAAAAATAAAATCGCTATTAACTTACTCCTTTTTTAAATGCTGTATGAATTATTCTGAGATCAGTTATTTTTTTCCCATACGTAAGCTCAAGAGTTTTTTTATATTGATCCAAATTTGTGTAAACTAAACTATGTAAAAATATGGAATTCATCATTAGAAAACACCAGACCCAATTGAACAAGTATATGTAAAATAGATTTTTATAATTGCTTAAATTGTTTTTTCAAATCTACCAAACAAGCCCTAACAGCCCAAGAATGCCACCAATTCCTAAGCTCCCAATATCATTCGTGAAAAGAAATATACAGTTTTGTTTATCAGGACGAATATTATTAACAATTATGCTCAGTTCCTGCGTAATTCATTCATAAAGGCCCATATTAATCACGAAAAACCCTGTTTGTCTTTATTTGAAGTATTAAGTCGATTCACTGCGGTACGCTTTTTAATATACTCTGGACATATGGATATTTTTAACAGAAGACTTAACAGTAAATTTTAATTGTCTGTTATATTATAATTTCCAAGGCCAAACCTTTATTAAAAATTTGCTTACAGACAGCATAGATTTCTTTATTAAATCGAAATTTCTTAAAACCGACCTAAAAGCTTAAATAAGCGTTCCGTCGCTAATAAGATAGTTACTGTACGTTAACGCTATCACAAGAGATATGTCCCAACAAAATTCTAACTATGTTTATTAAATAATAATATTAATACTTTTCGTTTATTTTTGTTCAAAAACGAAATAATTAATATTTTAAATATTGACTTGAAAACTCAGGTTGCATAATTATTGCCTTCTGCAATAAAATAAATTCAAATCAAAGGTTTTAAATGCTTTAACGAGAGCTGCATCTATTTACCTTTCTTCCGTAATTTTAATTTGTAACGCCATAACGGCGCGAAACGATTTGTATACACTCTGTTAGAACTGTAAATTAAAGTTTTTTTCAATCTCACTAAATGAAACATGTGGATCGTGAACCATCAACCATATTAAAGCTGGTGTTTTGCATGTCAAGGCAAGTTTCTTCCATATGCCATTTTAAAATGTTTATAAGTAATGTTAAAAATTAAGTTAATTTTCTTAACATTTGCGTCGCAAACTTAAGCTTCTCAAAATCTTTTATATCAGTATTTTTGCCTCTACCTTTTATGATATGGAAAGAAAGGGTTCATTTAGAGCTTTGGGATTCGATAAGAAATATCCCTTTATTAGTTAGTATCCAAATCCGATAATTTTTCAATTAATCTAATTGTTTTCAAAATAAATCATTTTATAACCACGAATAATATTCCTAACTTTAAAGTAAATTGAAATTGTTTATAAATATACGAAGCTTTGGAAGTTAAATTATCGGTTACGCCAAGCTTTAGGTTAACTATATTCAAAGTTTAAACTCCCGGACAAAATCATTGTAAATAGCGTAACAATATCCGCGTATAAGCGAAAATAAAAAAAATTCAAAACATTGTAATTATAGGGACATTTAACACTTCTCTAGAATTGGAGACTTGTATTGGTTGTCTTTTCTAGCAAAGGACCAAGGGTCCTTGATTTAGAAAGTAAAAGTCGTTTAAACACCAATTGACGGTTAGAACTTCCACCTCGCAGCAAGAGGAGCCGGGTTCGAGTTCAGCTTGTTCCACTGGGTTAAAACTCAGAACCCCCCCTACTGCGTCGAGTTTGATAGTACACTCCCCACTGGTAAGAGGGGTTTCACTTTCCTATAAAAACTTGTATAAGTTAAAAATTTTAGTTACCATGGTTTAAAATATTAATCAAGCGGTATTTTAATTAATTATCGGTAATAGTTAGAGTAGAGAGTCGTCTACCCACTGGTTAAAGGGGTTTTCCACCGAGAACTTCGGTTTCCCCTTTCCATAAAATAGTGGCATGAAGAGCTAGCCATCACCATCCTACGCAATGTAACCCGGCCACCTGTTTAGGGCATGAAAAGTCGCTAGATGACTTGGGCATTAGCCCAGCTGATTATTAATATTACATTTCTTAATTATTCTTTTATATTGGAACGACAACGGTATGCCATTTTAAATCATATTATTTTTAATCTCATTTTAAATCAAGCTGTACAAGTTTTCTAAGGTTGATCGGTTTGGTCATTTTTCTAAAAGCAATATTTAATTTAGAGTTTTTTTTTATTTGTTTTTTCTTCAGAAAAATCTTAAATAGTTCGTGATAACTAAAATAGCTTCTGCGGAGCCATTTCTGAAGAAAGTGGAAAGCATTACACTTTTGATTGTGTAAAAAGTAATTGATGTTTTATTCAAATAAACAGTTAATTATTTGAGACCTACTCAGTTCATGAAAACATGCTAATTTTCCATGAACAAAACATTACTGAAACTGTGTTTTATTGACTTTAAACAACAAAACGAAATAAAGTTCCAAAGAGTTATGAGGTCAATATAACTAATTGCAGGCATGGTTTTGTAACTTCTGCTGACCTGAGACTAAGTCACCATATGACCTATTACTTCTGTCATATCAGGAGTCACGAGAAGACAACTGTCTTAAAGGAAAAGTTTGGTTCCAAGTTTTCTAGCGCTAAAAATATCATTTACACTCTTAAGAAGAAAATACAAGTGAAGAAAATTTTTTAACGAACCTGAATAATTAGTTATAAATTAATTAACACTGAAATGTGGGTGCCGCCATTACCGATTTCAAAAAAAATTATCGGTCAGTCACCGAAGACACCAAGCACGAAACTATAGAGCCTACTCTCTCTTGCTCTATCCGAATAACTAATAGTTTGTGATAGAAATGTTGTGATAGTAGCGAGTTATTGGGTTATTTACTATCACAAACTATTAGTGATAAAATAGATATTCAGAATCAAAATATCTTATAAATCATCATCATGCTAGCGTATAAAACTTATTAAATAGCCCTAAATCTCTCTATTTCCACTCCAGGTTCGTAGGTTGTATATGCATTTACATCATCTTCAGGGAAGTTTTTTAAGTGGGACAGTGTTGCGAATACCTCTCTCCAGCTTCTGAAAAATGAGATGCATACGTTCGATAAGCTGTATAACGATATGTTCTAAAATATAAAATATAGTTAGTTAAAGTTAAATGTAAATTTGAATATAAAATTACCTACCTGTTTGTAACATTTTCAGGTAATTGTCTTTGACGAGCGTGCAAATAGCTCCTACAAGTGGTTCTCAAAGCACGCTTTCATTGGCACATAAACTTGTAATCAATGTCATTAGTTACACACTGAGCTGGTTCATCTCCATCAGATTAATTTTAGTACTCAATAATCTTCTCAATTTGTTTGCAACAGATGAACCCTCTCCTTACATCCTTCCAACTGAAATATCTCTTAGGCCAACCCATTCAGGGACACATTTCCCACAAGTGCAGTTTGTTTATTTCCTCTAAATTGATTTGAATTTTGGCATAACCAACTATCTAATTTCTTCGTTGATTTTCTATTTCCCTGAGTTCTTCTGTATATTCCGGTTCCACTTCATAGGGATTCACACGAAGCATTTAAGATTTATGAAATATAATTGCAAAAAATTAGAAAGAGACTGTTAGACCTAGGCTTAAGAAACACAGCAGACGATTTATAATCTAGTATTTTTATTGGCCAATCTAAAACAAACTCTCGCCAACGATTGAGGAGTCTGTGAGTCATGTGACCGCAAAGAGAGAATCACGTTGAAAATACAGCATGTACAACGGTAAGCCTGCTTTTATCTCTATTCGGATAGAGCAAGAGAGAGTAGGCTCTATAGTTTCGTGCGTGGTGTCTTCGGTGACTGATCGATAATTCTTTTGAAATCGATAATGGCGGCACCCAAATTTCAGCGTTTATGAATTTAATTTAATTGATAACTAATTATTAAGGTTCGTTAAAAAATTTCACTTGTATTTTCTTTTTAAGAGTGTAATTTATAGTTTTAGCGCTAGAAAACTTGGAACCAAACTTTTCCTTTAAATTCTCGGGCATAAGTCGTCAACAGTAGTAACAGGCGTTCGATATACGTATTCCAAGAAAAACGTAGGGCAGGCTTAAGATTTGGTAACGGTTCAGGTCAAGGAACGGTAATGTTTCGGGCAATCCATCTCTGGATAAAAATTCCACGCTGAGATTCTACACCGAATCATTATGTTGATGTGCTGGAGCACCGTCATTTCAGAACCAAAATCGTTGTTTTGCGGTCAATAAACATTGTTGTAACTCCGTTTCTTCGAAGGGCAAGTAGTTCTGCCTATTAAGACGAGGTGGAAGAATAAACTGTCCAAATAGATGATTTCCGAACAGATCTGCCTAGAAGGTATATCTTCACTGTTCGTGATTGTGATAAGAAAAATACTGTCACTCCTTTCGTGTTGGTAGTGGTGGTAGAAAGGTAATTTCTTTAGAAAGCGTAATCATAAAGAACTACCAATAGGCCAAGAAAATTCGGATATTCTTGGGGCACGTTCAGGAGCAAAAATAATATCTTTGGGTAAAATCGCAATTATGCAAATCTGTTTGAAAGGTGGTTACCCAAAAAGGATGGAAGTGTTGGAGGTGTAAAGCTTTAAATGCATAATGCGTTGACATTCCTTAATCATAACTTCCAGTCCTGACTTCTGCTTCTTGCTAGAGCAAACTAGGCAGGGGCGGCGATATAGGGTACGCAACTGCGTGGGGACGCAAGAGGTTTGGGGGCGCATATTTTCGAGGACTATAAAGTTAATAAGTTTTATAGTTGGCGACAAAAGTAGGTAAAGACTGGTTTAAATTTGATGTAGTTCAGTCTTTAAACACGAGTAGTTTATTTAAATGCGTTACGAGTCTTACGCTACTTCATTTTAACTTACTTTTCGAAGAATTAGTTCATAACGCAGGGTACACGCCGGAGACTTTTTAGATTATCTAGTCACGTTACGAGATTTACTCTACTTTTCTTTAAGTTTTACTGCTTAGAATTAGCTTATAAAGCAGGGTACACGATGGACACGTTTTTACTCTATGTTACATTTCTAGATGTGTTGTTTAAATTTAAAAGTAACATATAATGTGATATTCGATGTAGTTTTGTCTAAGTACCGTCACGTACCCTACATCATTTTTGTTGAACAATGAAAAATGGTAGGAACCAGAACCGGAACCGACAAAGCGCAAATTTAAGAACCGGAACCGAGTTATATCTATATATATATCTATATATATATATCTATATATATATCTATATATATATCTATATATATATCTATATATATATCTATATATATATCTATATATATCTATATATATCTATATCTATATCTATATCTATATCTATATATATATATAGAAAGGGGCGCAAAATTTTCCGCGGCGTTGGGGCGCTACTAACCCAAGCTGGGATGATACTCGGGTCCTTGGAACCTTGGATTGTCATAACGAAAATTTTAGAAGTCACGAACAACTCGGAGGATAGTGTAGTGATTAGGATAGCTCCTTTTGAACAATTAGCTCGAGGGGTAAGACAGTCTCAGATAATCTGTACACCGAGTTCGTGCATTTAGCACTGTCAAAGGTACACATTTTCAAGAGTTCGCGAGTTCCATTTAGTACTGTCAAAGGTACGGCAGTGTACACCGAGTTCGCAGAGTGTCTTACCCCTCGAATTAGCTTACCCTTGTGAAATTTTTATTTCCTTCACAGATAAAAACTCTAGGATAAACGTGCGCTGTTTCAATAGCTAATAATTTATATAATACTTCAATAACTTGTTAGAATAATTTTTTTAAATACCAAAACCATGACTTTATATATTTAATGAAAAAATATCTTACAAAATGTATTTTATCGCAATGGAATGTTCTCCAAACATGTGAACGCCGTGACTATGAATATTCAAATGGGCCCTTTCCATGCCAACCTTTTTGTCAGTTGGGCGAAAGAGTGTTTCTTCTAAAGTTACGTGGGTCCCATTCTTTATTATCACCGAAGATCCATTAATTCTTTTCACGCAGTCGCCCAGATCTCGACGCTTTAAGTGTTATGATTCCCGCATAGGACTATACTACAAATGTTCCTAAGGAATACGTTAATTTCTTGGATATTAAAATTTCGTAGTCGGAAGGTGGTGTTTCGTCGAATGCTTTTTAGTAATTATCAAATTATTTTTTTATTTTCATATAATCCAATTTTGCATTATTACATTGTTATAACAAAGGAAGGGGCTAAGTCAGCGAGTGACTTGTAAGCCCTATTGTAAAAGTAATAAAATATGAAAATATCAATCCAAATATAAACAAAAAAATAGTCGATTAGTCATTACTCAAAGTTTTAAAGGTAACAAAGTTTTTCGTTTTGGAGATGTTTAAGTCGAAATAATTAAATAGTTTAGCACCAAAGTTAAAAATAGAGTTGAGACTTCTACTATTTTTGTTCTGCGGCAAATCCAAAATTTAAGGGCGTCTTAAATTAACATATATTTTATTATATTGAAACAATGGTATGATGAGGAATACGTCTTTAGTATGCGCCATACATGTGGCATTAAAAATAGTACGGATGGCACTTTTTAATAAAATTAAAAGTCTAGACGTGTTCCTCCAAATTTAAGTCCCATAGGATTAGACGGAGTTAAATAAAACAGGCTTAATTTCAAGAAGGAAACTTCTAAGAATAACATTTTTGTTACAATATTTCCAACCACAAACTCTCGCCAAGGTTTTGCAAATATAGTCAAAATGGGAATTCCAATTCCAGTGATTATCCATCCAAAGACCTTAATATTAAAAACATATTTACACTCTTTATTTCAATACCATCAACTTTAATTTATGAATTAAAACCGGAAGTGCATTTGTCAGAGAAAACAATATATTACGATTTAGAGGTTTTAAAAGACCGGCAATTGTTTTTCAGCATTTTATTTTGTTTAGATAAGAGGTCGTTCATAACATTTGATAAATATTGAATGGCTTTAGCCGAGTTAATCAAGATTGCATAATCGGCAAATAAGTACATAACACCTTTAGGGATTATATTTTATAAGTCATTGATAAACAAGTTGAAACGAAAAGGGGAGAGTACGGATCCCCGACGGACCCCCAAAGAGAGAAATTTCATATCTGATAACTAATTATTATACTTGAACACACAGGGCCTATTTTCTTAGTTACTATTTATCCAATCACCCGCCTTACCCGGGATACCCATGTATCGAAGTTTTTGTAGTACGCTAAAATGACCAACACAGTCAAAAACCTTGCGCAAATCTAGAAAGACTTCCAAGCAGGTATTCCTTCATTCAAACACCTTTAGAATAATTTTGTAAAATCGGGAAGTAGCATTGATCGTATATTGGCCCCTACGGAATCCAATATGATCATTGAACCTAGTGGTGCCGCCAGCAATAGGCACGAGTAGGCACGTGCCTACGTGGAAAACTAGAGGGGGCCCTAAATTTATCAAAAAAGGGCCCTATTTTTTCATATTGGTAAATTTCCGTAGCCGAATTAATAGAGAAATTGCTGAAAAATTTCAAACTTGTGACTAGTAACTAATGCACATATTTTATGGTTTTATATTTACTCCATTTAAAAAGGATAATAAGGGCGTAAGCAAAAACGCAACGGGTGCCTTACGCGGCCGTCACTTCTCCTCCCGCTGAGTGGGAGTTACGCGCGTGGCTAGACAAACACGAAATCGCACAGGTGCGATAGAGAGAAAAACAAACAAAAAGCTATCCTGTTGCTTATACAAGCTTATGAAATGACCATCAGTAGCAGACATGTAGTGTGTTATTTCAAAGAAGAAAAGGGTGACTCACTTTCTCTTTTTATTTCGTGCAGGGCAAGAAATATTGCGGTTACTTAATAGTGGTACCATCTCCTGATATAATAATGCATAAATATTTTCACACAAAGTAAGCTTTATTTACATTTTTGAAAGCATTTTAATTTGTAATGGGCCTTGGCTGTATCACTCGGCGATTTCCAAAGACTAAGAGGAATTCGACGAGAGTTAATAGTCTTTGGTCACATAATAATTTACGTTGTCAATGGCGAAACAGACTATTATTAAAAAAATGCATTAGGTAATAGGTAGTGTCATACTTATGTTACTTATGGTTGAAGTAAATATATTAAAAATTGGTGGGTAAGAGGGGCCCGAAATTGTAGTGCCTACGTGGGAAAAAATCCTGGCGGCGCCACTTATTGAACCAGAGTAAAAGTTTTCAGTAGAGGCGGTGAGTATAATATAAAAAGCTTCATTTAAGCATTTCGGGAAGAAAAAAATATAAATTGGACGATAATTTTGGGGGTCAACTTATCACATTTCTTGAAGGACAAATTAATAAGAATTGTGAACGGAACAAGTAAATAACTGAATGCATATTTGAAGGCTTTAGGGTGGACGTCATCCTGGCCGGGAACGGAGGAATTAAACAGAATTGCAGCAATACCTTATAACTCAATATATTACATAGGAAAGAGGCACATGGTATTTTGATTATAATTGACCGTCATAAGGTTTGGCTTGATTGGATTAGCAATAGTAGACGCTGTATATAATTTTACTGTCAGGGTTTATAGGAATTGTTTGTATTTTTTTCTTTCTTCTTTATAAATTATTAACAATTTTATACTTGTGTCTTTGAGTTAAATTGAAATAAAAGGCGTAACGGCAATTTCTTATGATTATAACAGTGGCTGCGGATAGTTTACAATTGTCGATATTTAACTGTGAGGGGTGACGTTGAGCTAATTTTTGCAATTTATTTACGAGGGGCTAACCACTCTGAAAATCTATACACCGATTACATAATTAAGAAAATGAGTACAGCCTTTGGTGGTGCTAAATCGGTACTCACTTACGTAATAATATAAGTGCAGTCAAAGCTACAGGCTTGTACACCGATTACGGGGAGTGATCAGCCCCTGTTTATTTTAACAGGCTGTGACTCTGGTTGGTTTCGCGACAACTATTTTAAAATTAGAGCTCGCACACAAGTCCCAGAGGGCCGAAGAACAAGGACTAGACGCTGGGAAATTAACATTTTAATCACCTAAAAATATTTAAGTTCAAGGCTACGGACATTCGTTCATACATATAACCATATTCTTTTAGACCGCATCACACGACACGATCAATTTGCAGTTTCTGCGCTTACCACGTAGATGCTCCTCCAACGCTGATTTGAAAACCAAATCCACTGAAATGCGTGACAGTTTCATCACAAGTGGGTACTCAGATAGCGTTATTACGACGGCGCTTAGTAGGGTATCTCATATAACAGGATATAAAGCATAAGTAACGAGAAATAAATATCATCGAGTAGTTTATACACGATTGTGGTGACGTTTTATCTGCAACTACGAAGGGTTGATAAAATTTCCTTTCGTTCTAAACCAGAAAATCCCTTTTCGAAAAATAGGTTCTTAATTTGTTAGACCAATTTTACGGAATTCGTTCGCTTTGTTTAGTTTCCCTTTTAGTCCAGTAACTTAATAATTTCACTTCGAAAAAAATCTCCCCGGGCTGAGTTTTTGCATACACCTTTAAATAGTGTCTAAAAACGCTGTGTCAAAAGTCATCATCAGTGGGGTGTGTGACACTTTTTTAGGACGGAAAATTTCCGTTTCTGAGCAGTCGTTTGTGCCATTGTTTTAAGTAGGGTTTCAATGTTTGTTTATGTAAAAAAATATGCCATTCCTAAAACTTTCACTATCGAAAGAGGTTATGGTCTTATAGTACAGGAAAGTTACACTAAATTTTCAAGCAACCTTTAACAAATTAAAAGAAAGCTGAAAATTTGTGACAAAATAGCTTCTGAGGTACTCTTTCACGTGGTGTGGTCTGAGGTCTCCAACGTTCTCCCGTGTATGGTTTCCAAAATAGTTCAAAATCCTGTAACCCAAGATCTGTTTATCCGGTTGGCTTAATTGAGGTCTTGAACTGTATCTTACCTTAATCTGGACCAAATATAATGTATTGGTACAGTCGTCCACAAAAGTAACGTTCTTTTTCTCTTTCCAATTATCGGCGGCGCGCCGCAACCCTTCTAAAGCATTTTTATTTTTATTTATCTGATAATTTTTTATCAAGATTCTAACCTATTTTCGTATCTAATTTTAGTAATTTAAGTTATTTTGTATAAAATGATGCATATGCCAAATGTCCCGAAGCGTGAAAGTACAGGAGTATTTTTTGAACACAATGAATGTGCAAAGACCAATCTCCAATACGTTCGGCCCTCCTAGCCGTACTATCACTGAGGACATCTCTCCCGGTATCCAAAAGAACATTTCAGCGGCCTTAATATAAAGTGGCTAATCAAATGTTACAAAACATGTCAGTTATTTATAACGACGACACTGCTCGAGAGCGATTAAAAGGAAAGTGTAGATTGTTGACAGGTTCGTAGGATTGCTGTTTATAAATGGTAAAATCAAAACTTTGCTCACTTCAAATTTCGTATGATTTGTCGTTGCTATTTGCATAAACCCGCTCCATTCTGGGCTAGGTTGAGGCTGTTTCCATATGCTACTACACATCCAAATGAAGTCCAGAGCACGAAAGCTTTCAAGCTTTGTTGGGGTCCCTTGGTCGATAATGTCTTTTATTGAGACGCTCGAAAGACCCGATAAACTTGGCTTTTCATACGGCTTTATTACGATTTTTCCGAAAGATCCAACAACGTCAGAAGATTTGTTCTGAGATTTTCTGTGAACAAAACACGATAAGGTAACTGACGACGAATGTGTGACGCACATTATACCACCCTTACTGTGAAATCTAGGAGCAACAAACACAACACCCCACAACCCGTCAAAAGTCGTGGATTATCTTGTGTACGTTTTTCATTGGCTAGACGCTTTAGCGCCTGCTGCCGTCGGAAGGGAAAAATTCGGAAATTTTCTTCCCCCCGCCCGTAAAACGTTCATTGTAAAGGCTTGTGACGCTCGTCCAATGAAATTCGAACACAACCCTTCGTTAGCGTGTTTAAAGTCTAGCTGCGTTCTCCTTGTGTTCGTTGCTCCTAAGTGAAATGTTCCGAATCCATCTAATGTGTTTGTATTATCGAATACAAATTGTTTAAATGAGTAATCGGAAATTCTTGGATCGCTAGAGCCCAAAATACTGTTTCCAAATTTAAGTACTTCTTGGTAGGTGCAGCTGAAGCCTAAATGAGATAACAAGACAATGACATACCTTGATGCGAAATGTTTGTGAAGGTGAACTAATAATCCGAGCTGAGTTGCCGAGAGAAAAGATCTAGGTCTGGTGACCAATTACATTGAGTTTTATTTGTAGTTATCTAGAGTTTTTTTTAATGGAGCGATAATTTTAAAGAGGTATGGCAAAGTGTCAGCAATCGATTCTTCCGATCCGTTTCGAATTTGATCTTCGGTTGTGTAATTTGAGCAGTCATATACCATTGATTGAATATCCTCCCTTATAATCTTTCCGGCGGCTTCTAAACGCGCATACGTTCGTCCAAAGCCTTTGGTTTCCGTGTTGAATTACATTGGTCAGTTCAGATTTTTCCCGCCTTCTACCGCCGTAATTGATATTCGCTCTCCGTAATGATTTATTAATTTCTGTTTTAAGTACCTTGCACGATATTCCTTTCTCACCCTCGTCAATTGGCATTCATCGTCGTTGCCGTTTTCGATGTACTTGCAGAAAGCTTCGAATATGGCTCGCCATTTACCAGCAGGTCGTGAACCGAGTGTTTAGGTTACATATTTGGCATAACAATTTTGGTGGTATAGAGCTTCAACCGCCACTAGATCTATGGTACTCTCCAACCGCAATTGTACTGCTCTAGACTATTCGTAATTTCGCAGTTTGCTCCTATTTTCCATATAGGTTTCTATTTGTTTGGTTTCTACCAAATTAATTTTGCCTCTAGTTCTGGAAGGTTAACTAAGCAATGCCGTTACATCATCGCCGCGTAACAAGCAATGTGGTTTAAAATTGGAAGTTGGCGTCTTTATTCTCAAAGTGGCGTCTTCCTCGTCTTTAGAAGTACACGCCTCTTCTATTTTTTGATATTTCTTTCACGATTTTATTCCTGTCTGCAGTCTTCGTGTAATCGTACCTCGGATAATTTTGCAAGTTTTTCGTGTAGTCAGTCTTTCCTCTTCAAACAAGCACTAACAAGCTAGGGTCGTTAATCCTTTCGAAATTTAAACATTTTTTTGCGAATTTAATAAATCACTACAAATCAAACACTTGCCTTACATTTTAAATAGAAAAGCAGGTCTCTTCTCAGTCTCCAAAACTAACAAGTTGGCCAGCCAAAATATACCTCTCCTCGGAAGAATAGTCCCTAGTGGTATTAATTTCTAGAGATAACACTTTAAGATATATCTCCGCAATTTAGAGTTATTTGTTAAAAATGTTATCCCAGTTCTATCCCGCCTGGTATAAAATTTTAATTTTAATTAAAATAATTGTGACGAAACGACCAATTTTAATTTATTCAGAATATCATAAGTTAAGTAGTTACAACAGTGAGTTAGACGTACTATAACAATGCACAATTGAATTAAACCTTTTTACAGAACAAGTTTATCAGTTAAATATAATTCGAAGCAAATTTTAATGAAAGAAATATCTACAGAGGCTTTTTGGAATTTTCTCGCTTACGAAATACTTGCCGCATCTTTAACGCTCATTTTATTTCAATACTCGACCTAGATGAAGATACCGTAGATATCTGGTAGTGTACGACTCGTTCACTTCCTGTTGACGTTGTGACACATACCACATGAAAAAGACCAATACCGTCCAATTTTCAATATCATATAATGACTCGCACACCCAGGAAATCAATGACTGCATTAGGAATCGTAGATGTCCAAATATCCACACCAATATAAAATGAATTAACAAGAAGCGAAAAACTTAGCATTCACAAAGCACAGAAAGCCACTTGACTAAACGACAGCCTATATATCAATAAATGACCGTAGACGGAATAGTTAGGGCTCTTTATAAATAAACACAAACGAACCAAATTAATGAACTGCATTAAACATCTTAATCAGTCGAGAAAACGTTTAAAATAAATTACGAAGTAATGACGACCGAGTTTAAATACACTAGATAAAAAAGACTGAAAAACAAAATAAATTACAAAAAAACTAACGGATTCTACCCTTTATCTTATCTGCTGAATGCGCTAAAACAAGATATGACCTGTAAAATATTTAGACTTTGTTACAATGCGACCCGAGTTCAATTCCTGATCACGATCAAATTTTACATTAAAATACTAAAATATTTAATTAAATATAAGATTAATATAATTTATAAATATTTAATTAAATATAAGATTAATATAATTTATAAATATTTAATTAAACATAAGATTAATATAATTTATAAATATTTAATTAAATATAAGATTAATATAATTTATAAATATTTAATTAAATATAAGATTAATATAATTTATAAATATTTAATTAAATATAAGATTAATATAATTTATAAATATTTAAAATGATGTAGAATAAATGATGAGGAGTAAAGAGACCAATAAGTAGGGGAGAAAACTAAGCTTTAATGGGGAAAAATATGCGGTACTTCAGCCGATAGGCCTTCAAGGCGAAAAACTTTAATACGACTAACCGACAATTTGAAAATGTTTAAAAATATTAAAGACGGGCGAGGCACGAGACGATAACACGCGACAACAAAATCGGTGAGACTGAAAGGCGGCTCGCCGACCGGTTTAGGGAGCATCTCAACGACATTAGAAAGACGCCAGCAAAGAACCACGTCACCCAACATTTTAATCACGTTCACAACATCAATGACGTTTCCATCCGCGTCATGAAATCTACTAATCTTCCCACGAAAGGCCGCCGCACTGAAGAAAACCGCCTCATTTTTAATTTATCCACAGAGTTTCCGTCGGGGTTAAACATAAAATTAGTTTTTAGCTAGGGTGGCTCGTTTTTTAGTGGGTATTGTTCTGTTTTTTGCGGTCATCCCGACTTCGTGTTTTTCCCGCCCGCGTTCGACATTGCTCGAGTGGCGTCTTTTTCGAACGAGGACGGTTTTTTGGTTGTCGGGTAGGGGTTTGTTCGCAAGCATTTGATGTTTGGTTTCCTCGCCTCTCGTTTTTCTTTCAAATGAAATAGTGAATTGACCCCTAAATGATTTTATGTCCTTTGTGGCATTCCTCAGGGGTCGTCACTTGAACCAATTGTTTCAATATTCAAATCTGTGATATTCCAGACTATTTTCAACACTCCAAGCTCTTAGATGCAATCGAGGAAATTATCAATTTTAGTATCTAGAAAGGGACGTCGCTAATTTGTATTCCTGGTGTATAGAAAATAACATTCCTATAAATGAAGGTAAAACTATAGTTGTGAGCTACACAAGTACACGCTAAAAAGGTTGGGTCAAATTTAACCCAAATTGGGTCTATAATACCCAAAAATGTGGGTCCGTATTGCTCCAGCCTTGGGTCAAACCTTGCTTACCCAAGTAGTTGGGCAAATGAAAACAACCCAATTTGAGCAAAAATAATTACCCAACCTTGGGTCAAACCTTGCTTACCCAAGTAGTTGGGCAAATGAAAACAACCCAAAAATTTGGGTATTTAGGAAAATTCACAAATTAATGGGCTAAAATAACCCAATTTATTGGGCAGTTATATTTGCCCAAACACTTTGGTAAAATATAAAAATTGCCCAAAATCTACTTTTAACCCAAATAATTTATTAAGGGCCTTTGGCGAATAATACAGACTAATTGGGTTACTTTTAAACTATATTCAATGGTAATGAACTACTCAGCCATTTGCAGCTCTCCATCATATCTTTTATTTCGTTTAATAATCGTTTATTGAAAACTAAAATTTTTAATTTTCAACCTTGATTGTACTCCACTGTCATACAGAAGCCTCACTGTTCTTCACAGAGTGGCTAAGACCTTTTGAAAATGACCGCCTACCCACAACTTCAAGATACAAATAAAAAATAAGTTTTAACTTTTCTAAAAATCTGTTATATATTAACTGGTAAAGGTCAAAATTGTACCAATTTCACTCATCATATCCCTAGCTTCAAGATAAAAACCAAAATTGTTTTGAAAATCATTTAAATTCTCTGATTCAGAAATCGGTTATATATTAACTCGTCAAGTTCCAAATTGCACCAATTACACTCATATTATCCAAAATACAGAACCACATTTCTGTCCAGAAAAAATATCAGTTTTGCCTTTCCCTCAAATTTCTGGGTTGCCATATGCACGAATGTTTGGTTCGTCAATACAAAGTTTCAAAAGAATTTTTCAAGTAGATGCTTATAGAACGAAACTCGTTTAGTAATTTATTGCCTGTAAACTGAACACATAAATGACTATTGGTGATATTACAATATAGTAATTGCTGTCATTAATTTCGAGAACTTCCAACCAGTTCACATTTTGTATTCAAATAAGCTTATATTGTTAAACAAATAGACCTAACTAAAACTTAACCAATGTTTGGAAGTAAAAAACATGTTCACACTTAAACAAACCAAGCCTAAACTTATTAAATGCATCAAATTTAGTTAATGCAATGTTTAAAATATCTAAGATCATACTGCTTATAACTTAAAGAAGAATAATTTAAAATTACAATTTAATTGCGTCTGTTATTTTAGTGCCGACAGCTAAGTTTATGGTTGTTAAGTGGGCTTAAAAACTCAAACGTTCCTGGAAAATTCTACAATTAAAAAAAGGTTCCTGACATTTGCCATAAAAATTTTAGTTTCGACTATTAAGCGCGTAAACGTTAAATGAACCAACAATAACTCAACATTCAAACAATCAGAACGTTTAGCAAGAGCAAAAACTGAACGTTTAGCAGCCGACATTGTTTCAAGTTTATTGAATTTTTTATTAAGATACAAATGTGGTGTAGGGCTAAGTCATTGTTTGACTTTAAAATTCTAAAATGCCTAATTAATCAATATTATTAATCCGGCATATAACCACAGCGTTCCAACAACTCGTTAAATCAATATATATGCTTATTGATGAAACGACGAAAGTTGTTTTTTTCCTCAACAATAAGATATTATTTCTCGGTCGCCTCGGGCATTTTAGAATTTTCCGAATGAGACCCGAATGTTCAATAGGCCATATCTTAGCAGCCGTTTGACGTAGCCGGAAAACAGTGGCACTTTCTAAATATGAATCGACCCTTTAGAATCCAACAATGCAGGTTTCAGGGGCGTAACATCATTATTAAAAAAGTTGTCAAAAACGATATTTCGCGTTTCCGGCGGATATGGAACTGCTAAACGTGAATCAAGACGTAGGTATGAAAGATATTAGTAAAATATTAAAAATAAAATTGGTTTCAACTTGCTATCATTCATAGTTTTTCAGATAATCGCAAATAAGTGCCAAAATCCCAACGGCCGAAGACTTATTTAACAGTGTACAGAGGAAGTTCAATTTTTATTTTAACTATTATTCTAATAGAAGCAAAATATATAAATATGAAGCCATGTTACATGATTTAGGTCTGAAACCAATATCGGTCTGTTTAGAAAAATGTTATATTTCGTTTTAAAAGAAATTACTTCCATCAAAAATAGATTGTATCTAACTATTAAATGAAATCCATTTTAAAATCCCCTTAGATAAAATTATAAATAAAGATCCGACCTTGTTTTATCACGATACTAGCTTTAATGCCCGGCTTCGCCCGGGGTCATAGTTTTAATGTATTAAATCAGATTTGTATGTAAGAAAGGTAAACGCTGTAGCAAAAACACCACACGCGTAAGAAATCGCAGCACGCGTAGCAAAAACGTAACACACGTAAAGCTTGGTTTCCACCAACGCGCGTAAGAGCGCGTCATAATGTTAATTTTTTGTCGTGCGTAAGAACATTTGCACGTTTCAAAGCTGAGTGTCGCTTTTTGACGCGCGCTGGTGAAAACCAAGCTTAACACTCGTAGCAAAAACGTATTAAGCGTAGCAAAAAGTCCTGAACTACTTAAATATCCCAACTATCCTTACCTTTTACGAAGTGTCTTTATTTCACATTAATTTCCCTTCTACTAATCTCACACTAACCCGTTAAAAGGTCGGGACGGGCGCAAATAACTCAAGAGAGGAGATAAGGGAAGCAAAAGGTGGGGAATCGAAAGCCGAGACAAGCTGGAAAAATGGATTAGGGAAGCAAAGACGCGAAAGTCCAAAGTCTAGTAAAATAAAATTTAATTATGAGTTAAATAAAATAAAATTAGATTAATAACCATATCAGGTATTTGGTATTTGGCGCGTTTAGTTGGAAATCAGGCCCTGAACATTAGTTAAAATTTCAAAGCTATAGAGCTAACCGTTCTCAAGTTTTTAAAAACATGACATACAAATCATGGACACTGTATCTCTAACCGGACGGGAAAAGCTGTAGCTTCTACCATATAAAATCACCTGTCGCCGCCCCCCCCCCCCCCCGTCTCTCTGTACAGGGGGGGGGGTCAAGAATTTTGAAAGTTTCGGGCTGTCAATTCCATATAATTCGTCACGTGGTCGACAAAACGTTCCGTTTGAAATGGGGGTTTACATTCTTTCGAATGACCTTGACGGCCCTGCTAATCGAGTACGCCGACTATTTCAGCTACCTCTTCTAGGCTGCTTTTCCCGTCCGGTTAGAGATACAGTGTCCTTGTACAAATAAATAAATAAGGAAATCTACCTCTTTTAATTTAATTATGAAAAATTATGATACACACTATACGGCCATAGAAATATTTGATACCAATACTAGTAGAGTTAAATTTTCATTTTGGTTTCAAACTTTGTGCTAAACTTTATGCAAAACGTCTAGGAAGGTACTTAATTTGTTTTTCTTTGCTTTTATTGTATTTTTAATGTTCTCATGTAGTTTGTATGTATAAAGAAATTAATTTAACGATATGTGCCCTTCCTTGAAGGTGCGCAATAAAATTGTGCATTAATAAAAATTATTAAAATAAACATTGCAGAAACGACTACTCAGACGCTTAAAGATCATTCTTGTCAAGAACGTGTTGAGCGTTAATTTCGTAATGGACAGTATAGATGGAAATGTAAACATAACGAAGATATTTTTTTTAAATAATTTTTTGCGGGTTATTTTCCTTAATGATGGGGACTTTTGACACAACTTTTATGGACACTAAATAAAGGTGTATGCCAAAATTCAGCACGGGGGCATTTTTTCAAAAGTTTGGTCGATTTTTTTCCTAAAGTTACCCGACTATTTGTAAATTGTCCCCTTCCCCTCCACCTTTTCATTCGATTTAACAATCAACGGTTTTTAATTTTACTCGCGTGTTATTCAAGATTTGGTAGCTTGGTCGTTGCGCTCGCTTCATTTTCAATTTGTAATTAAAATTTGTTTATTAGTTTCTTCTTCACCTCGAAATTAAATGTGCCGCGTTAATTTTGTAAAAAAAAACGGTCGTTCACACCCTTTTCGTTGATTGAATTCAAAATAATATAATTCTCATAACTTAAGTTATAAATGGCTTCGCAAAAGCTTTTTAGCAAGAACGAACTCGTTTTGGTTCTTTCTAAATAAAAATAGACCTTTTTTGATGAAAAACGTTTAATTGTAGGTTCTTCAACTTTCTTATTAAAATATTCTGTCTGATGTTTATGTTTTAATTACGAATATAAATTAAAAAATTTACAAATTTAGTAGGTCCCTTGTCCATAATTTTACGAAACTCTAGATTTAATATTTTTTTAGTAGAATACCATGGCTGATCGCTATTTGACACATCCTATACAGTTTGTCGACTGAAAAACGATCCAAGGCAAATATCTCAGAAACAGTTTTTTTTATGAATTTAAAATTTTATGTTACGTAGCTCGTGCAGGGGGCCAAAGAAAAATGATAACCTCGATGATTTTGAACCAGGTCTTCAAGGTCATCAAAAACTATCAAAGTTGGTTCCAATTAGAAAAGTGTTCACCGTCACGTTTTATGCATATATAGCGTAAGCTTGATCGGATTAAAACAATATTAAGTCGAGAAACATTTTACGAAAATCAAAAAGACGGCGCTAATAACTCCAAAACAAGACGTGCTACATGATCCAAATTTGCTAGAAAATAGCATCATGGTAAGAGATTTTAATATTCGGAAAATTGTATGACCTTCTACCATGTAGTCAAGGTAATACTGAAATTATCTCGAGAACCATTAGAAAGTTGTTCTTCGTTACATTATAAGTATTAATAATTTGAAACAAGTTCGGAAATTATAATTTGTAATTTTTACTCTAAACCTAATGTTTCTCGAGATAATTTTAATAGGAACTTGAAGACATGGTTCAAGGTCATACAATTTTACGAATATCAAAATCTCCTTCCATAATGCGATAATGAAGCACGGCTTGTTTTGGAGTTATTAGCGCTGTCTTGCAATTTTCCCTTTTACGACCTTTGTGATTTAGGTAATATTTTTTTCGACTTACTATTGGTCGAATCCGATCATGTTCACGTGACGGGAATCACTTTTCTAATTGAAACCAACTTTCTAATACTTACTGTTCTCGAGATAGTTTTGGATGACCTTGAAGACAGGGTCCAAGGTCATCGAGGAAATCATTCATCTTTGGCCCCTACTTAAGTTGCGTATCATAAAAATATTAAATTCCTAGAGAAAACGGTTACCGAGATATTCGCGCTGTCTCTTTTTTAGTGGACAACCTGTATATTTTCCTTTTAATTTATCATTGACAAAAAGAAGCAACCACAAGACTTTGCCCCAGGGCTTCTCTTGCAGAATATATATTAATTTTTTTTATAAAATATATTTCTTGGATACTCTCCAATTTCCTAATATTGTTAAGCCGGAACTCATTCGTCTAATGCGAAACCGATTGATTCCATTAAACTCAAAAAAACGGTTAAAACACTTATGGACAAAAGCTTTTCGTGTGCAACTTTTAACCTATTTTGAAAGAAAATTACACAAAATATTAAATACCTTGTGTTTCTTAGATTAGTCAAGGCATATTGACCAAACGCAATATGAATTGGCCATTTGTATTTGAACTTTCCCATTTCGAAAGATTTTTGCAAATTAAAATATATCTAAAAATAAAGTTCATTTTAAGAAAAGTTATTTTGTTTTTTGTAAAACCGGTCATTGGCTCCACGAATAATTTATTTTTTGGTTTCTTTGAGGAACACGCCCTGCGTTTCAGGCCGCAAAGAAACTTTACGGTATATGATGTAGTGACGGTTTAGAAGTCACAAAAATGATTTAAAGTTTTTGAAATTGTCATACTTATGTGTTATTTAAGATCAGCTATGGTAATAACGAACGCAGCAACAGGACTCCGAGTCAGCTGGTTTTATGAATTATGTATACCCTATGTACAATACCCAGGTAGTTTGATTCAATATCGTAACAGTTGGCACTTGCTAAAAAGTACATTAGTAAAAGTGGTTTTCGTTATAAAATTAAGTTTTATATCGTCTTTGTTTATGTTAAATGTTAACTCTTAAACATTCATGAAGCGTCATCGATCTCCATTCGACTAGTTTAATTAATACTCAAATCAAAAGTTATTTTTCATTTAAACCGTTTTGAAATTAACAAAGAAAGGCATTAAATGTTTTAAACAAAAACCTTTTAACAATTTATGACCACACAAATTTTAGTTCTTTAATATACTAAGGACTTTAATTAAATAAGAAGTGTACATCGATTACATATCGGAAGCATATGACGACTGAAACACTGATTACACTTTCATACTATTCTAAATGCAACTCATTAAATGCAGTTTGGTTTTTATTTAAACGACTGTGGAGTCAAAGTAAAAGTTTAGATTATTATTGATCTTCTTACCGTGGGAAGACCGTATCTGATGGCAAATGTTCCATTCAAATCATCCATAATTTTTATGAACTTAATTTTGCTCCAACATGTTTAAATTATTTCTTGGAAAAAACATTATGTCGGTATATTATTAAAAGAGTTATCTTTATTTTAGGCCTAACTTATTATTACATCATATAATTGAAACTCAAGTAGTGAGCCACACCTTTAGTGATCATGAAAAAGAAACCCATGGACTTAATGCGCAATCCCTAAAATTTAGAACCATTGTAATTTTTAGAAGCTGGATTTCAAAATTCCAATACAACAGGATTTCGATATTTTTTATTATGATAATTATTATTATTTTATGACAACGCAGTGTTTCTAATATCCCAAGTTTTGGCCAAATTTCGAAAATGGTCCGCTAAAAATATTATATATTTACTCAATCCCAAATATTATTTGTACAATTGACAGAAATTCGTAACGTTAAGGTCTTGTGAGACTATTCGTATCACGATAAATTAAAACTAAAGAACATAGTAAATTTTAACCCAAAGTGGACTTTAATTTTTATGTATCGTATTTTAGGTGCAAGTGCCATTCCAAGTTTAGTTATTCGTATCATGGTAAGATATTTGAACGATTACGTGAATAATTTCTACAATGGACTCAAACCCTAATTTTCATTATTGTTTTTAAAAGAAAGAAGATAAAAAATAATCGATGAAAATCACCTCGTGATGTCTCGTTGTTAGTGAAATAGTAACAAGTGTAAAGCTATTGATTATCTTTTAGAGGTATTTTGACTTAGTTTTTGCATGTACATTTTTATGTTTAAATATAAGCCTCCCCAAGCCACGATTCAGTCTACACCACTGGTTAACGAATTTCAACGAACCGACTTAATCTTTTATTAGAAATGGTTATAAGGGTTTACTATACAGGGTTATTCAAAAGGTTATGCCAAAATTTTAATAGGCTGTAGGGGGTGAGTTGCGAAGTATGCCTGTTTTTTTCTTTTCTTTCATTTTACTACGATGATTTAAAAGAGTGCCAGAGAGCTAAGTGTGACCTACTAGCCCCTGGAAGTAGGCTGAATCAAGCGATTTGGGTTCGTGTGAAAGGTAAAAACGGACATGGTAAACAATTCGAGGTAACCCGCGTAAAAAGTAAACTAAAACAGTATTCTAAATCATTGCTGCTAGGTTTGTGCTTGTTGCAGCCTACTTCCAAGGGCTAGTAGGCCACACGTTGAAGCTCTCATTCACTGGAGAACAAAGTCTAGTAGGCTGGTCCTGGAAGCTAACATGCTACCAATGATAGCACGAAATTTGGAAGCCATGTTAAGATAGTATTTTCCCGTGAACCTAATCTATGATTAGAGGGCATTTGGTTTTTTTATTAAGAATGTAGGCCTTGGTTGACGGCCATTTCGTTTTCTAACGTGTTAAGTCCTTAAGAGGGCATTTGGTTTTTATTCAGAGGTATCTAGGGTTTAGTTGGCAGCCATTTTGTTTTTTTCTTACCTAGTTTTGGGTTGACAGTTCGTTTGTTGGCTATGAGATAAATAAGCTTAAAACTAAATAAAAAATCGGTTTTTACCATTATTCTTTATTAACACTATAGCAATTATTTTAATACAAATCAAATTAACTAGAAATTCAAATTATAATTTGTTACTAAATGTGTAATGACTTTATTTAATATTTATTATTGAATGATGCAATTTGATAATTACCAAATGCTAGTGTTTCAATCCCATCTATAACATATATCTTACTATCAAAAGGAACTAACGCAATTTTAGTAATGTTTGTGTTCGCTAACGTTATACGTTGCGTAAATAAACATTATCGGTAGGTGTTGTGTTTTATATGTTGCTTGACAAAATGTCTATCAACACCTTTAGCAGTATTCTTATCTCCATCCTCACTCTGTAGCGAATTCATTTTTCGTTTTAGACCAGCGAAAGAGAGGCCAAGTCTGCCACATAATTAATCTTTCATAAATCCAAGTTGTTTTTTAGTCTTTGTAAATATCGTCGGTCTCAATTAGATAACATAGTGAGTCAGTGTCTGTGAAACACAACTTCGCATTTGATCCATACTGTTTCATTATCTCATTATAATGAAATTCAAACATGCTGGTTTTGCTGTTATCAACAACATATATTGGCCGACTAAGCAGCATCCTAATTAAAAAAAACTTGAAATAGTAAACAAAATACTTATAAATTCTGTTCCTACGAGATTTTCAATAAAAATTCTAGCCTTTGTGAACCGAGGTGATGCACTAATTTTTTCCACTTATTAACTAGTCTTATGTCTCGGCGGTTGCGAAGATTTTCCATGGTTTTTCCTAGAAGTAAATTTTTTCTTTAAGAATTAAAAGTATTTATACATATTTATTTTTAACAACTATCAACTTACCAAGTTGTTAAAAATAAATATGTATAAATACTTTTAATTCTTAAAGAAAAAATTTACTTCTAGGAAAAACCATGGAAAATCTTCGCAACCGCCAAGACATAAGACTAGTTAATAAGTGGAAAAAATTAGTGCATCACCTCGGTTCACAAAGGCTAGAATTTTTATTGAAAATCTCGTAGGAACAGAATTTATAAGTATTTTGTTTACTATTTCAAGTTTTTTTTAATTAGGATGCTGCTTAGTCGGCCAATATATGTTGTTGATAACAGCAAAACCAGCATGTTTGAATTTCATTATAATGAGATAATGAAACAGTATGGATCAAATGCGAAGTTGTGTTTCACAGACACTGACTCACTATGTTATCTAATTGAGACCGACGATATTTACAAAGACTAAAAAACAACTTGGATTTATGAAAGATTAATTATGTGGCAGACTTGGCCTCTCTTTCGCTGGTCTAAAACGAAAAATGAATTCGCTACAGAGTGAGGATGGAGATAAGAATACTGCTAAAGGTGTTGATAGACATTTTGTCAAGCAACATATAAAACACAACACCTACCGATAATGTTTATTTACGCAACGTATAACGTTAGCGAACACAAACATTACTAAAATTGCGTTAGTTCCTTTTGATAGTAAGATATATGTTATAGATGGGATTGAAACACTAGCATTTGGTAATTATCAAATTGCATCATTCAATAATAAATATTAAATAAAGTCATTACACATTTAGTAACAAATTATAATTTGAATTTCTAGTTAATTTGATTTGTATTAAAATAATTGCTATAGTGTTAATAAAGAATAATGGTAAAAACCGATTTTTTATTTAGTTTTAAGCTTATTTATCTCATAGCCAACAAACGAACTGTCAACCCAAAACTAGGTAAGAAAAAAACAAAATGGCTGCCAACTAAACCCTAGATACCTCTGAATAAAAACCAAATGCCCTCTTAAGGACTTAACACGTTAGAAAACGAAATGGCCGCCAACCAAGGCCTACATTCTTAATAAAAAAACCAAATGCCCTCTAATCATAGATTAGGTTCACGGGAAAATACTATCTTAACATGGCTTCCAAATTTCGTGCTATCATTGGTAGCATGTTAGCTTCCAGGACCAGCCTACTAGACTTTGTTCTCCAGTGAATGAGAGCTTCAACGTGTGGCCTACTAGCCCTTGGAAGTAGGCTGCAACAAGCACAAACCTAGCAGCAATGATTTAGAATACTGTTTTAGTTTACTTTTTACGCGGGTTACCTCGAATTGTTTACCATGTCCGTTTTTACCTTTCACACGAACCCAAATCGCTTGATTCAGCCTACTTCCAGGGGCTAGTAGGTCACACTTAGCTCTCTGGCACTCTTTTAAATCATCGTAGTAAAATGAAAGAAAAGAAAAAAACAGGCATACTTCGCAACTCACCCCCTACAGCCTATTAAAATTTTGGCATAACCTTTTGAATAACCCTGTATAGTAAACCCTTATAACCATTTCTAATAAAAGATTAAGTCGGTTCGTTGAAATTCGTTAACCAGTGGTGTAGACTGAATCGTGGCTTGGGGAGGCTTATATTTAAACATAAAAATGTACATGCAAAAACTAAGTCAAAATACCTCTAAAAGATAATCAATAGCTTTACACTTGTTACTATTTCACTAACAACGAGACATCACGAGGTGATTTTCATCGATTATTTTTTATCTTCTTTCTTTTAAAAACAATAATGAAAATTAGGGTTTGAGTCCATTGTAGAAATTATTCACGTAATCGTTCAAATATCTTACCATGATACGAATAACTAAACTTGGAATGGCACTTGCACCTAAAATACGATACATAAAAATTAAAGTCCACTTTGGGTTAAAATTTACTATGTTCTTTAGTTTTAATTTATCGTGATACGAATAGTCTCACAAGACCTTAACGTTACGAATTTCTGTCAATTGTACAAATAATATTTGGGATTGAGTAAATATATAATATTTTTAGCGGACCATTTTCGAAATTTGGCCAAAACTTGGGATATTAGAAACACTGCGTTGTCATAAAATAATAATAATTATCATAATAAAAAATATCGAAATCCTGTTGTATTGGAATTTTGAAATCCAGCTTCTAAAAATTACAATGGTTCTAAATTTTAGGGATTGCGCATTTAGTCCATGGGTTTCTTTTTCATGATCACTAAAGGTGTGGCTCACTACTTGAGTTTCAATTATATGATGTAATAATAAGTTAGGCCTAAAATAAAGATAACTCTTTTAATAATATACCGACATAATGTTTTTTCCAAGAAATAATTTAAACATGTTGGAGCAAAATTAAGTTCATAAAAATTATGGATGATTTGAATGGAACATTTGCCATCAGATACGGTCTTCCCACGGTAAGAAGATCAATAATAATCTAAACTTTTACTTTGACTCCACAGTCGTTTAAATAAAAACCAAACTGCATTTAATGAGTTGCATTTAGAATAGTATGAAAGTGTAATCAGTGTTTCAGTCGTCATATGCTTCCGATATGTAATCGATGTACACTTCTTATTTAATTAAAGTCCTTAGTATATTAAAGAACTAAAATTTGTGTGGTCATAAATTGTTAAAAGGTTTTTGTTTAAAACATTTAATGCCTTTCTTTGTTAATTTCAAAACGGTTTAAATGAAAAATAACTTTTGATTTGAGTATTAATTAAACTAGTCGAATGGAGATCGATGACGCTTCATGAATGTTTAAGAGTTAACATTTAACATAAACAAAGACGATATAAAACTTAATTTTATAACGAAAACCACTTTTACTAATGTGTTCATAGCTAGAAATAATGTACTTTTTAGCAAGTGCCAACTGTTACGATATTGAATCAAACTACCTGGGTATTGTACATAGGGTATACATAATTCATAAAACCAGCTGACTCGGAGTCCTGTTGCTGCGTTCGTTATTACCATAGCTGATCTTAAATAACACATAAGTATGACAATTTCAAAAACTTTAAATCATTTTTGTGACTTCTAAACCGTCACTACATCATATACCGTAAAGTTTCTTTGCGGCCTGAAACGCAGGGCGTGTTCCTCAAAGAAACCAAAAAAATAAATTATTCGTGGAGCCAATGACCGGTTTTACAAAAAACAAAATCACTTTTCTTAAAATGAACTTTATTTTTAGATATATTTTAATTTGCAAAAATCTTTCGAAATGGGAAAGTTCAAATACAAATGGCCAATTCATATTGCGTTTGGTCAATATGCCTTGACTAATCTAAGAAACACAAGGTATTTAATATTTTGTGTAATTTTCTTTCAAAATAGGTTAAAAGTTGCACACGAAAAGCTTTTGTCCATAAGTGTTTTAACCGTTTTTTTGAGTTTAATGGAATCAATCGGTTTCGCATTAGACGAATGAGTTCCGGCTTAACAATATTAGGAAATTGGAGAGTATCCAAGAAATATATTTTATAAAAAAAATTAATATATATTCTGCAAGAGAAGCCCTGGGGCAAAGTCTTGTGGTTGCTTCTTTTTGTCAATGATAAATTAAAAGGAAAATATACAGGTTGTCCACTAAAAAAGAGACAGCGCGAATATCTCGGTAACCGTTTTCTCTAGGAATTTAATATTTTTATGATACGCAACTTAAGTAGGGGCCAAAGATGAATGATTTCCTCGATGACCTTGGACCCTGTCTTCAAGGTCATCCAAAACTATCTCGAGAACAGTAAGTATTAGAAAGTTGGTTTCAATTAGAAAAGTGATTCCCGTCACGTGAACATGATCGGATTCGACCAATAGTAAGTCGAAAAAAATATTACCTAAATCACAAAGGTCGTAAAAGGGAAAATTGCAAGACAGCGCTAATAACTCCAAAACAAGCCGTGCTTCATTATCGCATTATGGAAGGAGATTTTGATATTCGTAAAATTGTATGACCTTGAACCATGTCTTCAAGTTCCTATTAAAATTATCTCGAGAAACATTAGGTTTAGAGTAAAAATTACAAATTATAATTTCCGAACTTGTTTCAAATTATTAATACTTATAATGTAACGAAGAACAACTTTCTAATGGTTCTCGAGATAATTTCAGTATTACCTTGACTACATGGTAGAAGGTCATACAATTTTCCGAATATTAAAATCTCTTACCATGATGCTATTTTCTAGCAAATTTGGATCATGTAGCACGTCTTGTTTTGGAGTTATTAGCGCCGTCTTTTTGATTTTCGTAAAATGTTTCTCGACTTAATATTGTTTTAATCCGATCAAGCTTACGCTATATATGCATAAAACGTGACGGTGAACACTTTTCTAATTGGAACCAACTTTGATAGTTTTTGATGACCTTGAAGACCTGGTTCAAAATCATCGAGGTTATCATTTTTCTTTGGCCCCCTGCACGAGCTACGTAACATAAAATTTTAAATTCATAAAAAAACTGTTTCTGAGATATTTGCCTTGGATCGTTTTTCAGTCGACAAACTGTATAGGATGTGTCAAATAGCGATCAGCCATGGTATTCTACTAAAAAAATATTAAATCTAGAGTTTCGTAAAATTATGGACAAGGGACCTACTAAATTTGTAAATTTTTTAATTTATATTCGTAATTAAAACATGAACATCAGACAGAATATTTTAATAAGAAAGTTGAAGAACCTACAATTAAACGTTTTTCATCAAAAAAGGTCTATTTTTATTTAGAAAGAACCAAAACGAGTTCGTTCTTGCTAAAAAGCTTTTGCGAAGCCATTTATAACTTAAGTTATGAGAATTATATTATTTTGAATTCAATCAACGAAAAGGGTGTGAACGACCGTTTTTTTTTACAAAATTAACGCGGCACATTTAATTTCGAGGTGAAGAAGAAACTAATAAACAAATTTTAATTACAAATTGAAAATGAAGCGAGCGCAACGACCAAGCTACCAAATCTTGAATAACACGCGAGTAAAATTAAAAACCGTTGATTGTTAAATCGAATGAAAAGGTGGAGGGGAAGGGGACAATTTACAAATAGTCGGGTAACTTTAGGAAAAAAATCGACCAAACTTTTGAAAAAATGCCCCCGTGCTGAATTTTGGCATACACCTTTATTTAGTGTCCATAAAAGTTGTGTCAAAAGTCCCCATCATTAAGGAAAATAACCCGCAAAAAATTATTTAAAAAAAATATCTTCGTTATGTTTACATTTCCATCTATACTGTCCATTACGAAATTAACGCTCAACACGTTCTTGACAAGAATGATCTTTAAGCGTCTGAGTAGTCGTTTCTGCAATGTTTATTTTAATAATTTTTATTAATGCACAATTTTATTGCGCACCTTCAAGGAAGGGCACATATCGTTAAATTAATTTCTTTATACATACAAACTACATGAGAACATTAAAAATACAATAAAAGCAAAGAAAAACAAATTAAGTACCTTCCTAGACGTTTTGCATAAAGTTTAGCACAAAGTTTGAAACCAAAATGAAAATTTAACTCTACTAGTATTGGTATCAAATATTTCTATGGCCGTATAGTGTGTATCATAATTTTTCATAATTAAATTAAAAGAGGTAGATTTCCTTATTTATTTATTTGTACAAGGACACTGTATCTCTAACCGGACGGGAAAAGCAGCCTAGAAGAGGTAGCTGAAATAGTCGGCGTACTCGATTAGCAGGGCCGTCAAGGTCATTCGAAAGAATGTAAACCCCCATTTCAAACGGAACGTTTTGTCGACCACGTGACGAATTATATGGAATTGACAGCCCGAAACTTTCAAAATTCTTGACCCCCCCCCCTGTACAGAGAGACGGGGGGGGGGGGGCGGCGACAGGTGATTTTATATGGTAGAAGCTACAGCTTTTCCCGTCCGGTTAGAGATACAGTGTCCATGATTTGTATGTCATGTTTTTAAAAACTTGAGAACGGTTAGCTCTATAGCTTTGAAATTTTAACTAATGTTCAGGGCCTGATTTCCAACTAAACGCGCCAAATACCAAATACCTGATATGGTTATTAATCTAATTTTATTTTATTTAACTCATAATTAAATTTTATTTTACTAGACTTTGGACTTTCGCGTCTTTGCTTCCCTAATCCATTTTTCCAGCTTGTCTCGGCTTTCGATTCCCCACCTTTTGCTTCCCTTATCTCCACTCTTGAGTTATTTGCGCCCGTCCCGACCTTTTAACGGGTTAGTGTGAGATTAGTAGAAGGGAAATTAATGTGAAATAAAGACACTTCGTAAAAGGTAAGGATAGTTGGGATATTTAAGTAGTTCAGGACTTTTTGCTACGCTTAATACGTTTTTGCTACGAGTGTTAAGCTTGGTTTTCACCAGCGCGCGTCAAAAAGCGACACTCAGCTTTGAAACGTGCAAATGTTCTTACGCACGACAAAAAATTAACATTATGACGCGCTCTTACGCGCGTTGGTGGAAACCAAGCTTTACGTGTGTTACGTTTTTGCTACGCGTGCTGCGATTTCTTACGCGTGTGGTGTTTTTGCTACAGCGTTTACCTTTCTTACATACAAATCTGATTTAATACATTAAAACTATGACCCCGGGCGAAGCCGGGCATTAAAGCTAGTATCGTGATAAAACAAGGTCGGATCTTTATTTATAATTTTATCTAAGGGGATTTTAAAATGGATTTCATTTAATAGTTAGATACAATCTATTTTTGATGGAAGTAATTTCTTTTAAAACGAAATATAACATTTTTCTAAACAGACCGATATTGGTTTCAGACCTAAATCATGTAACATGGCTTCATATTTATATATTTTGCTTCTATTAGAATAATAGTTAAAATAAAAATTGAACTTCCTCTGTACACTGTTAAATAAGTCTTCGGCCGTTGGGATTTTGGCACTTATTTGCGATTATCTGAAAAACTATGAATGATAGCAAGTTGAAACCAATTTTATTTTTAATATTTTACTAATATCTTTCATACCTACGTCTTGATTCACGTTTAGCAGTTCCATATCCGCCGGAAACGCGAAATATCGTTTTTGACAACTTTTTTAATAATGATGTTACGCCCCTGAAACCTGCATTGTTGGATTCTAAAGGGTCGATTCATATTTAGAAAGTGCCACTGTTTTCCGGCTACGTCAAACGGCTGCTAAGATATGGCCTATTGAACATTCGGGTCTCATTCGGAAAATTCTAAAATGCCCGAGGCGACCGAGAAATAATATCTTATTGTTGAGGAAAAAAACAACTTTCGTCGTTTCATCAATAAGCATATATATTGATTTAACGAGTTGTTGGAACGCTGTGGTTATATGCCGGATTAATAATATTGATTAATTAGGCATTTTAGAATTTTAAAGTCAAACAATGACTTAGCCCTACACCACATTTGTATCTTAATAAAAAATTCAATAAACTTGAAACAATGTCGGCTGCTAAACGTTCAGTTTTTGCTCTTGCTAAACGTTCTGATTGTTTGAATGTTGAGTTATTGTTGGTTCATTTAACGTTTACGCGCTTAATAGTCGAAACTAAAATTTTTATGGCAAATGTCAGGAACCTTTTTTTAATTGTAGAATTTTCCAGGAACGTTTGAGTTTTTAAGCCCACTTAACAACCATAAACTTAGCTGTCGGCACTAAAATAACAGACGCAATTAAATTGTAATTTTAAATTATTCTTCTTTAAGTTATAAGCAGTATGATCTTAGATATTTTAAACATTGCATTAACTAAATTTGATGCATTTAATAAGTTTAGGCTTGGTTTGTTTAAGTGTGAACATGTTTTTTACTTCCAAACATTGGTTAAGTTTTAGTTAGGTCTATTTGTTTAACAATATAAGCTTATTTGAATACAAAATGTGAACTGGTTGGAAGTTCTCGAAATTAATGACAGCAATTACTATATTGTAATATCACCAATAGTCATTTATGTGTTCAGTTTACAGGCAATAAATTACTAAACGAGTTTCGTTCTATAAGCATCTACTTGAAAAATTCTTTTGAAACTTTGTATTGACGAACCAAACATTCGTACATATGGCAACCCAGAAATTTGAGGGAAAGGCAAAACTGATATTTTTTCTGGACAGAAATGTGGTTCTGTATTTTGGATAATATGAGTGTAATTGGTGCAATTTGGAACTTGACGAGTTAATATATAACCGATTTCTGAATCAGAGAATTTAAATGATTTTCAAAACAATTTTGGTTTTTATCTTGAAGCTAGGGATATGATGAGTGAAATTGGTACAATTTTGACCTTTACCAGTTAATATATAACAGATTTTTAGAAAAGTTAAAACTTATTTTTTATTTGTATCTTGAAGTTGTGGGTAGGCGGTCATTTTCAAAAGGTCTTAGCCACTCTGTGAAGAACAGTGAGGCTTCTGTATGACAGTGGAGTACAATCAAGGTTGAAAATTAAAAATTTTAGTTTTCAATAAACGATTATTAAACGAAATAAAAGATATGATGGAGAGCTGCAAATGGCTGAGTAGTTCATTACCATTGAATATAGTTTAAAAGTAACCCAATTAGTCTGTATTATTCGCCAAAGGCCCTTAATAAATTATTTGGGTTAAAAGTAGATTTTGGGCAATTTTTATATTTTACCAAAGTGTTTGGGCAAATATAACTGCCCAATAAATTGGGTTATTTTAGCCCATTAATTTGTGAATTTTCCTAAATACCCAAATTTTTGGGTTGTTTTCATTTGCCCAACTACTTGGGTAAGCAAGGTTTGACCCAAGGTTGGGTAATTATTTTTGCTCAAATTGGGTTGTTTTCATTTGCCCAACTACTTGGGTAAGCAAGGTTTGACCCAAGGCTGGAGCAATACGGACCCACATTTTTGGGTATTATAGACCCAATTTGGGTTAAATTTGACCCAACCTTTTTAGCGTGTACTTGTGTAGCTCACAACTATAGTTTTACCTTCATTTATAGGAATGTTATTTTCTATACACCAGGAATACAAATTAGCGACGTCCCTTTCTAGATACTAAAATTGATAATTTCCTCGATTGCATCTAAGAGCTTGGAGTGTTGAAAATAGTCTGGAATATCACAGATTTGAATATTGAAACAATTGGTTCAAGTGACGACCCCTGAGGAATGCCACAAAGGACATAAAATCATTTAGGGGTCAATTCACTATTTCATTTGAAAGAAAAACGAGAGGCGAGGAAACCAAACATCAAATGCTTGCGAACAAACCCCTACCCGACAACCAAAAAACCGTCCTCGTTCGAAAAAGACGCCACTCGAGCAATGTCGAACGCGGGCGGGAAAAACACGAAGTCGGGATGACCGCAAAAAACAGAACAATACCCACTAAAAAACGAGCCACCCTAGCTAAAAACTAATTTTATGTTTAACCCCGACGGAAACTCTGTGGATAAATTAAAAATGAGGCGGTTTTCTTCAGTGCGGCGGCCTTTCGTGGGAAGATTAGTAGATTTCATGACGCGGATGGAAACGTCATTGATGTTGTGAACGTGATTAAAATGTTGGGTGACGTGGTTCTTTGCTGGCGTCTTTCTAATGTCGTTGAGATGCTCCCTAAACCGGTCGGCGAGCCGCCTTTCAGTCTCACCGATTTTGTTGTCGCGTGTTATCGTCTCGTGCCTCGCCCGTCTTTAATATTTTTAAACATTTTCAAATTGTCGGTTAGTCGTATTAAAGTTTTTCGCCTTGAAGGCCTATCGGCTGAAGTACCGCATATTTTTCCCCATTAAAGCTTAGTTTTCTCCCCTACTTATTGGTCTCTTTACTTGTTCGCGTTTTTACTCCTCATCATTTATTCTACATCATTTTAAATATTTATAAATTATATTAATCTTATATTTAATTAAATATTTATAAATTATATTAATCTTATATTTAATTAAATATTTATAAATTATATTAATCTTATATTTAATTAAATATTTATAAATTATATTAATCTTATATTTAATTAAATATTTATAAATTATATTAATCTTATATTTAATTAAATATTTTAGTATTTTAATGTAAAATTTGATCGTGATCAGGAATTGAACTCGGGTCGCATTGTAACAAAGTCTAAATATTTTACAGGTCATATCTTGTTTTAGCGCATTCAGCAGATAAGATAAAGGGTAGAATCCGTTAGTTTTTTTGTAATTTATTTTGTTTTTCAGTCTTTTTTATCTAGTGTATTTAAACTCGGTCGTCATTACTTCGTAATTTATTTTAAACGTTTTCTCGACTGATTAAGATGTTTAATGCAGTTCATTAATTTGGTTCGTTTGTGTTTATTTATAAAGAGCCCTAACTATTCCGTCTACGGTCATTTATTGATATATAGGCTGTCGTTTAGTCAAGTGGCTTTCTGTGCTTTGTGAATGCTAAGTTTTTCGCTTCTTGTTAATTCATTTTATATTGGTGTGGATATTTGGACATCTACGATTCCTAATGCAGTCATTGATTTCCTGGGTGTGCGAGTCATTATATGATATTGAAAATTGGACGGTATTGGTCTTTTTCATGTGGTATGTGTCACAACGTCAACAGGAAGTGAACGAGTCGTACACTACCAGATATCTACGGTATCTTCATCTAGGTCGAGTATTGAAATAAAATGAGCGTTAAAGATGCGGCAAGTATTTCGTAAGCGAGAAAATTCCAAAAAGCCTCTGTAGATATTTCTTTCATTAAAATTTGCTTCGAATTATATTTAACTGATAAACTTGTTCTGTAAAAAGGTTTAATTCAATTGTGCATTGTTATAGTACGTCTAACTCACTGTTGTAACTACTTAACTTATGATATTCTGAATAAATTAAAATTGGTCGTTTCGTCACAATTATTTTAATTAAAATTAAAATTTTATACCAGGCGGGATAGAACTGGGATAACATTTTTAACAAATAACTCTAAATTGCGGAGATATATCTTAAAGTGTTATCTCTAGAAATTAATACCACTAGGGACTATTCTTCCGAGGAGAGGTATATTTTGGCTGGCCAACTTGTTAGTTTTGGAGACTGAGAAGAGACCTGCTTTTCTATTTAAAATGTAAGGCAAGTGTTTGATTTGTAGTGATTTATTAAATTCGCAAAAAAATGTTTAAATTTCGAAAGGATTAACGACCCTAGCTTGTTAGTGCTTGTTTGAAGAGGAAAGACTGACTACACGAAAAACTTGCAAAATTATCCGAGGTACGATTACACGAAGACTGCAGACAGGAATAAAATCGTGAAAGAAATATCAAAAAATAGAAGAGGCGTGTACCTCTAAAGACGAGGAAGACGCCACTTTGAGAATAAAGACGCCAACTTCCAATTTTAAACCACATTGCTTGTTACGCGGCGATGATGTAACGGCATTGCTTAGTTAACCTTCCAGAACTAGAGGCAAAATTAATTTGGTAGAAACCAAACAAATAGAAACCTATATGGAAAATAGGAGCAAACTGCGAAATGACGAATAGTCTAGAGCAGTACAATTGCGGTTGGAGAGTACCATAGATCTAGTGGCGGTTGAAGCTCTATACCACCAAAATTGTTATGCCAAATATGTAACCTAAACACTCGGTTCACGACCTGCTGGTAAATGGCGAGCCATATTCGAAGCTTTCTGCAAGTACATCGAAAACGGCAACGACGATGAATGCCAATTGACGAGGGTGAGAAAGGAATATCGTGCAAGGTACTTAAAACAGAAATTAATAAATCATTACGGAGAGCGAATATCAATTACGGCGGTAGAAGGCGGGAAAAATCTGAACTGACCAATGTAATTCAACACGGAAACCAAAGGCTTTGGACGAACGTATGCGCGTTTAGAAGCCGCCGGAAAGATTATAAGGGAGGATATTCAATCAATGGTATATGACTGCTCAAATTACACAACCGAAGATCAAATTCGAAACGGATCGGAAGAATCGATTGCTGACACTTTGCCATACCTCTTTAAAATTATCGCTCCATTAAAAAAAACTCTAGATAACTACAAATAAAACTCAATGTAATTGGTCACCAGACCTAGATCTTTTCTCTCGGCAACTCAGCTCGGATTATTAGTTCACCTTCACAAACATTTCGCATCAAGGTATGTCATTGTCTTGTTATCTCATTTAGGCTTCAGCTGCACCTACCAAGAAGTACTTAAATTTGGAAACAGTATTTTGGGCTCTAGCGATCCAAGAATTTCCGATTACTCATTTAAACAATTTGTATTCGATAATACAAACACATTAGATGGATTCGGAACATTTCACTTAGGAGCAACGAACACAAGGAGAACGCAGCTAGACTTTAAACACGCTAACGAAGGGTTGTGTTCGAATTTCATTGGACGAGCGTCACGAGCCTTTACAATGAACGTTTTACGGGCGGGGGGAAGAAAATTTCCGAATTTTTCCCTTCCGACGGCAGCAGGCGCTAAAGCGTCTAGCCAATGAAAAACGTACACAAGATAATCCACGACTTTTGACGGGTTGTGGGGTGTTGTGTTTGTTGCTCCTAGATTTCACAGTAAGGGTGGTATAATGTGCGTCACACATTCGTCGTCAGTTACCTTATCGTGTTTTGTTCACAGAAAATCTCAGAACAAATCTTCTGACGTTGTTGGATCTTTCGGAAAAATCGTAATAAAGCCGTATGAAAAGCCAAGTTTATCGGGTCTTTCGAGCGTCTCAATAAAAGACATTATCGACCAAGGGACCCCAACAAAGCTTGAAAGCTTTCGTGCTCTGGACTTCATTTGGATGTGTAGTAGCATATGGAAACAGCCTCAACCTAGCCCAGAATGGAGCGGGTTTATGCAAATAGCAACGACAAATCATACGAAATTTGAAGTGAGCAAAGTTTTGATTTTACCATTTATAAACAGCAATCCTACGAACCTGTCAACAATCTACACTTTCCTTTTAATCGCTCTCGAGCAGTGTCGTCGTTATAAATAACTGACATGTTTTGTAACATTTGATTAGCCACTTTATATTAAGGCCGCTGAAATGTTCTTTTGGATACCGGGAGAGATGTCCTCAGTGATAGTACGGCTAGGAGGGCCGAACGTATTGGAGATTGGTCTTTGCACATTCATTGTGTTCAAAAAATACTCCTGTACTTTCACGCTTCGGGACATTTGGCATATGCATCATTTTATACAAAATAACTTAAATTACTAAAATTAGATACGAAAATAGGTTAGAATCTTGATAAAAAATTATCAGATAAATAAAAATAAAAATGCTTTAGAAGGGTTGCGGCGCGCCGCCGATAATTGGAAAGAGAAAAAGAACGTTACTTTTGTGGACGACTGTACCAATACATTATATTTGGTCCAGATTAAGGTAAGATACAGTTCAAGACCTCAATTAAGCCAACCGGATAAACAGATCTTGGGTTACAGGATTTTGAACTATTTTGGAAACCATACACGGGAGAACGTTGGAGACCTCAGACCACACCACGTGAAAGAGTACCTCAGAAGCTATTTTGTCACAAATTTTCAGCTTTCTTTTAATTTGTTAAAGGTTGCTTGAAAATTTAGTGTAACTTTCCTGTACTATAAGACCATAACCTCTTTCGATAGTGAAAGTTTTAGGAATGGCATATTTTTTTACATAAACAAACATTGAAACCCTACTTAAAACAATGGCACAAACGACTGCTCAGAAACGGAAATTTTCCGTCCTAAAAAAGTGTCACACACCCCACTGATGATGACTTTTGACACAGCGTTTTTAGACACTATTTAAAGGTGTATGCAAAAACTCAGCCCGGGGAGATTTTTTTCGAAGTGAAATTATTAAGTTACTGGACTAAAAGGGAAACTAAACAAAGCGAACGAATTCCGTAAAATTGGTCTAACAAATTAAGAACCTATTTTTCGAAAAGGGATTTTCTGGTTTAGAACGAAAGGAAATTTTATCAACCCTTCGTAGTTGCAGATAAAACGTCACCACAATCGTGTATAAACTACTCGATGATATTTATTTCTCGTTACTTATGCTTTATATCCTGTTATATGAGATACCCTACTAAGCGCCGTCGTAATAACGCTATCTGAGTACCCACTTGTGATGAAACTGTCACGCATTTCAGTGGATTTGGTTTTCAAATCAGCGTTGGAGGAGCATCTACGTGGTAAGCGCAGAAACTGCAAATTGATCGTGTCGTGTGATGCGGTCTAAAAGAATATGGTTATATGTATGAACGAATGTCCGTAGCCTTGAACTTAAATATTTTTAGGTGATTAAAATGTTAATTTCCCAGCGTCTAGTCCTTGTTCTTCGGCCCTCTGGGACTTGTGTGCGAGCTCTAATTTTAAAATAGTTGTCGCGAAACCAACCAGAGTCACAGCCTGTTAAAATAAACAGGGGCTGATCACTCCCCGTAATCGGTGTACAAGCCTGTAGCTTTGACTGCACTTATATTATTACGTAAGTGAGTACCGATTTAGCACCACCAAAGGCTGTACTCATTTTCTTAATTATGTAATCGGTGTATAGATTTTCAGAGTGGTTAGCCCCTCGTAAATAAATTGCAAAAATTAGCTCAACGTCACCCCTCACAGTTAAATATCGACAATTGTAAACTATCCGCAGCCACTGTTATAATCATAAGAAATTGCCGTTACGCCTTTTATTTCAATTTAACTCAAAGACACAAGTATAAAATTGTTAATAATTTATAAAGAAGAAAGAAAAAAATACAAACAATTCCTATAAACCCGGACAGTAAAATTATATACAGCGTCTACTATTGCTAATCCAATCAAGCCAAACCTTATGACGGTCAATTATAATCAAAATACCATGTGCCTCTTTCCTATGTAATATATTGAGTTATAAGGTATTGCTGCAATTCTGTTTAATTCCTCCGTTCCCGGCCAGGATGACGTCCACCCTAAAGCCTTCAAATATGCATTCAGTTATTTACTTGTTCCGTTCACAATTCTTATTAATTTGTCCTTCAAGAAATGTGATAAGTTGACCCCCAAAATTATCGTCCAATTTATATTTTTTTCTTCCCGAAATGCTTAAATGAAGCTTTTTATATTATACTCACCGCCTCTACTGAAAACTTTTACTCTGGTTTCCTTTCTGAATCAAATTAAAATAGGTTTTTTTTTATTTAAACAAATATAATTAACAATTTCTTAAATTAATCTCTACTTCAAATTAAAATAGGTTTTTTTATTTAAACAAATATGATTAACAATTTCTTAAATTAATCTATTTCAAATTAAAATAGGTTTTTTATTTAAACAAATAAAATTAAATTAATTTTCATTTTAATTGGTAATTAAATGTCAATAAAATTCCTTTAAATTGATTTTTATTTATTTGTAATTAAATGTTAATAAAATTCCATTAAATTGATTTTTATTTTTCCAGGAACATTTTAAGTACACTTCCAAAAACAACATCTGTAGAACACTTTAGGTGCTCTTAAATTGGGAATTTAAGAGCACCATACACTTTCAGAACATATTAAATTCACTTTACGATTTAAGAACGTTGAAAAGTGCTAAGAACATGATTAGAGCACTTTTAGGACACTAGAGCACTTTTAGGACACTTTGTATGTGATCTTTAATCGATACCGTTTTAGGTGATCTTAATGTGTTTTATTGTGTTCTTTAAATGTACCTCAAATTTGCAGTGTATTGATCGGTTGAAGGTCTTATAGTCAGAAAACAGACAGGCAATAAAGGTTTAAATAGTTAATATTTCCTCAATTTTATTTGAAGTATTTTAGAACTTTTACAATAATTAAACTAATTCCAAATTACGTTTTTTTTTTAATATTTTGAACATACCCCAATACAGCCCGAAAATTGTTTTTATTGATTTTGAATCACTTGAGTATACCCATATGTTTTTGGGTTAACCACTTCTTTCACAATTTATAAAAATTTGTTTAATTTAACACTAATTGGCTTCGATTTACCAAATTTTGTTACTATTGTAAAAGTTTTTTAAACTGCATTTAGAATTAAATTAATTTGAAAAAATACAATCACCTTTCAATTTGGTTCAATTTACCTCATTTTCAGCGATTTTGTCAACTTAACTCAATTTTAAGGAAAAATCTTGAAATTTACCAATTATATTTGAACTAAAACTCAAATTTAAAATATACTAAATGTTTTAAACTTATATCGAAATTTAAGTTTGAATATTCCTAAGTTGTCCGCAATTTAAACTAAACCACTTAAATTATGCCGAAATTAATATTCGTTCGTATTTTGTTTATTTTTCTCTTTAGCATTTATCTCATTTTTTAGCACTAACTAGTAGGCCTGACTGCTATCAAGATGATCGGGAAGACTGGACTCGTTTAAATATTTAAAAAAAGCTGGGATGTCCTACCCATCAAACCGTTAGGAAGGCTATTTTATGTAAATTTGCACATGCAAAATCAAGAATGTCGGAAATCCCGACTCTTTTACATCAAATTATTAGCGACTACAAAAAGAAGAGAAATCGGACTGTTGGGATTGAAGTTCTAGAAAATTACCTCCTGGCGAAGCGCTGTAAATAGCTACGTGAGGTAAATAGGCGATAAAGAATTCTGTATCATTGTGATCAACAAAAGTGCTTTGAGTAATTTAAATATGTTTATTAAAAAAACTGTGCCATACTTATTAAACGGCAATGCAGACTTATGCTTATACCGTGTTAACATTCGTCAGCAATTAAAATTCATTTAAATTATCTCTGAACGTAAAATATTTTGCGAAATTGCACAAAATTAACCTGACTGTTCTTTTCTTAAGTGAAGAAAAAAAAATTATAACGAGTAGAAAAATAGCTAAATGAGTGAATAAAATTATATGTGTGATCTGCAAAAAACAAAGTGCCGGAGCTTAGAAACTTACAAGAATTTTTTTAAATAGCAGATGAAAGTCAGCAGGAAGCAGTGTATTTTCTTTTCTTCAATAATCACATATTTAAATTAACACAATTTTCTGTTTTTTCCACTGCACTATCCTATATGTAGAAATTTGGCATATTTATTTATTTAAATAATTATATTTTCTTACTGTCCTTATATGGTTGTTGAAAATATCTCTATAATCTTATTAAAGCTTTACCTCGCACTTTTGCTATTCCTTTTTCAACAAAACCGAGTAGCTTCAGTGACTTAACTTATATTGATTTTCATCAAGATAGGCTACTCTTAATAACCTTTTAAAGCGCGTGCTGCCTTCTTCTTGTAATTTTGAAAGGTACCTTTTAATACACATTATGAAACAAAAATTAAATAATAGGAGAAACTGAAAAGTATTAACTAATACAAGAGTAAGTAGTTAAGGACCGTATTATTCAGGGTAGCGGCATTTGCTTTAGTGGTAAAATTTGTTTGTTATTAATCCTAATTAAATAAAACACATTCTGCTGCGAGGCACGAGCGCGTCACACGTCACGCGTCAGCGCAGGTGGGGGAAGGCAACGAAAATCCAAGCTTTGTACCCCCCTCGACACGACCGGCAATTTTAGCGCCAAGGTGGCGGCTGCTGCTAGGAACGAGCTTTAAACTATCGGAGTTCTGTGATTTCGGTTTAACCTCTTTTACACAACCACTTACGTCTTTAACTATTTTTACGAAAAATAGGGTCTTTAAGCTATTAATTATTAAATTCACAATTCGCACGCAATGAAAACCACATGCATGTCCTTAATACTAAACTAAATATAGCTTACAAAAATAAGTTTTGGTCGACAGAATCGACCGTTTATAGCAAAAACCAAATCCCTGTAAATAAATCAGGACATTCTGATAATATGGCCAAAGTTTTTGTTTTCCAATCAGAGGTGCTAATTAAAACTTAACCTTTACAGATTATTTCAAAAAAAAAATGTATCATAAAATTTTCTTACGATTTCGAAATAAACGTTTTAAAGTCGGGTCAAATTTCCTTCATTTAAGAACCTTGAACGAAAAAAATGCTGAAGTAAAATGGCACACATAATGCCTATTATCAAAATACTTTATGTACTCCGTAAAAAAGTAAATTACCAAGGACAAATGAGTTAGGGTAGTTGATATGTGAGTTTTAATATCTATGTAGTAATGCTCATTAGATTTCGAATTTTTTAGAGACGCAATCAATAATTTTCGGTGCCCGACACAAACTCAAAAAAACCTCGTATTGACAAAACATCGTATAACAAACCATGTAAAAACAAAAAACTCGGTAAAAAAAACCTAGATAAAACATCGCATGACCAAAATTATCGTCATTAAGTAACCGCTTAGGAATTAAATATCGAAAAAACATCGTTCTTGGAGATAAATCAAACCATTTAACGTTTGCGATTAGACCGAGCACATCATGTATGCGTTTTACTATAAAACCGAAAACGGGGAAGTGTTACTAATTTTTAATGGCCACGCGTACTTCAACGACCGGATTTATAAAGATAAGTGCTATTATTGGTCTTAAACAAAATAGGACAAGTCTTCAATAAGCGGTACTCGACGAGCTCATAGCAAAAATGGAATAGTTGTTTTTAAGTCCAAAAATCATAATCATGATCCGGACCAAATAGAAATTGTTGGTTAGCTTTTCAAAAACAGTATAAAAGAACAAGCTGGTCAGACAGAAGCCACGGCAAGAACCGTCATATATTATTACAATTGTAACTTGGATGTAGAAGTAGTAAATAGTTGACTGCATCCAACATGAATCGGCATTTGTCTTTGTAAAGATTTATACCTGCTCTTCTAGTCTTATAAGAACAAGGCTCAACGTCTCTATGTGTTCCGTATCGTCCTTTCCGGTCAACAGAAAATCATCTTGAAAGACTGCTATATGAGGAATGTCTCGTAGTATTGCCGCAATCTGCCTCTGAAACATTGGAATAACGAGACTGAAGTCCAAGAAGGGGTAAGAGATGTAACGTCCTCAACTTCAAGTAGTTAAATAGAGGAAAGGGGGGGTAAGTATTAGCAGTCACCCCAGTTTAGAGGAAATCCCGAACGTGCCTTTGGTCGCCCCCCTCTCCTACGAACCTGGAAGAGACCCTTTCTAGTGACCCCTCCGGTCACACAGATAGTCAGCCCGGGATGGGGTTATTTTCAGACACCGCCCCCTCTCCCATACGCGCAAATTAAGATCCACGAATGTTTCGATGGGATTTACCGCCGAGTCAGTCCTCCTATGAGGAGGAGCAATTACCTATAGAGTTACGTGTGGGATAGACGAGACTTTCCGGGTACCCTTTGAACGCAGTTGGAAACGAGGGTTATGTCTGCGAAATTTTGTCTAACCAGGATAGCCAGAGTATGATATATATAATCTGGCCCCCTCGCACTTAAATGGAAACCCGGGAGAGAAATTTCGATCACGATATGAAGTGGGGATATCTGAAAGCCAAAATTGAGGAGGTCGGCCAGCCGGGGCCAGCCCTTCCGAAGGGAATGAAAATTCTACCCCACAGAACGGGTCCGCAAGCATTCTCCCGCCTTAACCTTCGGGTAGGCCAAGGGAGGGGAACCACAACCAACGTAGCGGTGGAACAGTGGGGTTGGGAGGTGATAAAAAAAAACCCTGTTATCCCCCAAGGACCCAGGACGGGCTACTATTTTAAACAATCTGCGGGACCAAGACTAATCACTCGGTAACGGACTGTCTGCGCACCCGAAAAAAGCAAATGTAGGCTCACCAGGGATCTGCCCCGAATCCTCAGGAGGCGGCCAGGAAGGAACCGGAGAGTCTGGAGGAGTGAGCGCCAACTCCCATGTTCGGAGTAGGACGTGGCTGCGTCTTCACTTACCAGTAACAACACCGTAAAAACCCGAAGAAAGGAGGACTGCTTAGTTCCGACGAGAATTTTTTTGTTTTTGTTTGTTCATTTTGATTTGATGGGTCCTTTTTGTTTAAAAACCATTCAGTGGGGGAGAATCTGACGAACGGCTGTCAAATGGTAAAACCTTATAACTCGATTTTTTTTCAAAAGATGAGTTAAACACAAAAAAATATCAGATAAATAATCGGTGTATCAAGCTGCTATTTTGTCTTTTCAAAAAACAATTCTGAAAACAAAATCGAACCTTATAAGTTACTGCAAAATTAGAAATAAAAGGAATAATCCAAGGTAAAACCTTATCTCTGTATTTATTTATGGTTTTAGCTTTGGGGTTTTCAAAACCAAAGATTAAACCTTATAACTATAAACTTATAAGGATTTACCTTTTCGTACGCAGCAACTGCATTAAGTTTTAAAGTTTTGGGTCGTCTGCTTCTGGCTATGATTCAGTTTTGGTTTCCAAAGAATTACGCGTCATGCGTTACTTTCTTTCAGTTTGGTGAAATAGTTTTTTTTAAGATCACAATGATTCGGTTGTGAAAAAGTAAACTAATTAAATCGTTTATTAGAGTTTATGATAATTTTTTTATTTATAAATCATGCCCTAATAGTAAATTTATTTGAATAGAAATGACTGCTCAAATGACCAAATGGATATCAAATATTTATTGATGACCACAATTATTTTAACTCAGATTATAACAAAAGTGTGCCTATTTTAGAAGATATATGTTCACCTACTCCTAAAAGGTTTCGGAAAGACCAAGATAATGAAGATCCTGAGTACAATAGTACAAGTACTTACTCTTTTCAAGATGTTGAAAATTATGTTAGAATTCCTTATATGAAGACTCAGCTCTCACCAACCTTTTTAATAATTATCAAATAAATACGTTAACTACAACTAAGCCTAGTTTTTTGGATGAAAGTTCAATTGGTCATTGATCTTTACCAGACACTGAAGTTCTAAGAGAAGACACAAGTTTTGGTGTTTCTGAAAATACAGCAACCTTAACACCAATGAGTCCAATAAATTACGACTGATTAGATTTCGGGATTGATGAAATTCTTGATGTACCACAATTGGAAATCGAAGAAGCTATAGTTACTACTGATGAAATAACTACCAGATCTGCAGATAAACTTGAAATGCCGTTAAGAGCACGAACAGCGGAACAAAGGAAAATTAAAAATCTTTCAAAGCATCCCATAATTGAAATAAGCTGTTCACATGAAGGTAATACTTTAGAATGCTTATCATTCACTCATGAAAAGACGACTAAAATTCGGGAAACATTTTGGAACAAAACCTACAATGAGCAAAGGAATATATTACTAAAAATAATTAAGTTCATTGATGTAAAAGTTAGAACGACAAAGCCTCAAAATATTAGCCAAACGAGCGTTAGGGAGCGTTTTGGGTCAAGAGAATACTTTATGAAAGGTTCAATAGAAGGTCCTCTATAAAATGTTTGTCAACTCTAGGCTATACCAATTGTTCATTTCTAACATAATTAGCAAGAGAAGATAGGGAATCTTTATTCCCGGAAAAAGTGGAAGACCAAAGAGGAAAACACCTAAAATCTAACTCTCTGAACAAGGAAAACATACATTCTTTTAATCCAGTACAGGTTCATTATAGGCGACTAAATGCCCCAAATAGGAAATAGTTTCCCAGAGATTTATCTTTAAAAATGTTACATGACGATTTCTTACAAACGCATCCCAACACTGCGTGCTCAATTGAGTCTTATCGGAATTTATTAAAAGAACTCAATATTTCATTTTGCATGCCAAGAAGTGCAGTGTGTGCAGCTTTTAAAACTGGCCACTATGACGGCACACTGATATCTGAAGAAAAAAACCTTAGATATTAAAACAACAGAAGAAAAGTTGATCTTTCGAATAAATTATATGAAAAGGATTCTAACCGAAAGTTAGATGAAAAAGAGGTTATTTTTTCAATGGCCTTGCATAAAGTTCTTCTTTTGCCTATGATACCTTCATTTAAGGAGTGTTTTTTACGACCAGACTCGTCGTGTTTAATGAAACGTTTGCTTCACGAATAAAACCAGAGAAGCAAGTAAAAAATCATATTGTGTAATGTTGCATGAGGCAATTTTTGGTCGAAAAGCCATCCATTCACAGTATACTAGAATGTGAAGAAGAAATGGACTAAAGAATATCAAAACAATTACGTTCCGCTATTTTACCAAAGGGCACACACATATGTCAGCAGACGGTATACATGGAAATATTGAGTCAAAACTACGCCAACAGAAACAAATTGCGAACTTCGATGATTTATTGGACATAGTTAGACAAGCTAGGCCAATTAAGCCGATCATAGTCAAGGAGCAAAAGGTTCAAAACTTAAGGGAATGGCGCAGCAAGAAAGTTCGTAAAAAATTGACAGTTAATATTTGTGAAAATCAAGTCAGATTTTTCTTCTGAATATATTGAGATTAATATTCTTAAAAAAAATGCTGATTTTACAATATTACCTAAACAAATGTCTGAAAATAGAGGGTTGCTATCATCTAAAAGAGAAATTTTTTTAAAGGAGTTATGCCCTAAAATGAAAGAATGCAAGCGGCATTTCTGGATAACACTTCCAGAGTCTTAAAATGTGGATGATCTATGGAAATCGCATAGTGCATTACCATAATATATGATATTGAAACTTTTGATAAAAAAATAACACAAGATCCGAAATCTTGTATTAATCTAATTTTTAAGAAGCTATGTTATTGTTTAAAATATTAATATTCTATTTGGAGTTTTTATGAAGTTAAATATTTATTTTTATGAACCGGAATACCTTTTAAGCGTTTCCCGGTAAACATTTACATATAATATTATATAAACATGTAGTCTAAAAATAAGGACTAATACGGATACAAACGGTTATTCATGAATTATTTTAAGGATGATAAAATACGCGAAAAAGTAGATTAGTCCATAATTAAAAGGGATAATATAGCTAAATCCTAAACAAATTTGAAGAAATTAAAAAACTTACTACTAACTCGTACCCAATAGGTCTTCGAGCAAAAAACGCAAAACTCGGATCAAATAGATCTTCGAGTAATAAACTAAATTAAAATTAAATAAAATAGCCAGAAATTCCAACGGTAGACCGGTTTCGTTCTATTTGGAACTCATCAGTACCGTGCTGGAAATCTGGCTGGCGACTGTTAAATCGAAAGGAGAAACTAAGCCTAAACATTAAAAATTTCAAAACGCGTTGCATATAGCAACGGAAAGCCGAAAAGGGGGGAGTGTGGTGGAGAATAGAATATACGATAAGTTAAGTTAGAAGAAACCACCTATGGACTGTGAGAAGGATGATAAAATACGCGAAAAAGTAGATTAGTCCATAATTAAAAGGGATAATATTGCTAAATCCTAAACAAATTTGAAGAAATTAAAATTTGTTTAGGATTTAGCTATATTATCCCTTTTAATTATGGACTAATCTACTTTATCGCGTATTTTATCATCCTTCTCACAGTCCATAGGTGGTTTCTTCTAACTTAACTTATCGTGAATTATTTTAAATGTGAACTTTCAAATATAAAAAGATTTTGTGAATTTGTAATAACAAAGCACAAAACAAGTTTTTTTATAAATTTATTTTTCATTTTATTTCATTCTAAAATATAGTAGCAAAGGTTTGAATTAAAATTATTATAAATAAAACTTTCAGTGTTTTTTTCAAATATCTACAGATAAGGCTTTACCTTTTTATATTATGATATGAATGGTGATATACTTGGTTAAACCTTATATCTCAAATATATAAGTTTTAACCTTTGGATATTAGACTTAGTTTAATTGAAATTTCCAAGGTTAAACAAATTTAAATAATTTCTATTGAAATTTAACATGTATGAAACATAACTGATTTTTTATACTCATTTAAAATGTCTTATAGAAGAATTTAATAAAGAGAAATAGCGTCAGTATTAAAATACGCCTAATACAAACGAAATTATTAAATATCGTTTTTCTCAAATTCATCGAAATCGAGTTATAGGGTTTTACCTTTTGGCGGCCGTGGGCGGAAAGGAGTAGTGTCGCTCCTCGGAGTGTGTTGGTCGTTTCTTCTTCTCTCCGGCCGGGGGCGTTATTGTCGCCGGAGTCCCCGGTCGTCATGGTGTCATCTTCCCCGAGGGTTTTTTTACTATAAAATTGTCGGGTCGGTTTTTTGTGAGGGGGTTGGTTGAGCCGAGACTATCAAGCGGGAGAGGCGTATATTTTGTATCCTCCAAATAAGACTTTGGGTCGCCTCTGTTTAACATTTTTTTTCCGTAAGTACCAAAATTAAAGAATTATAATCTCTTTATTGGGTGCTTTATTTCCAAAAGGTATATATTTCAATATATAAGGTCGTATTTACCATGTTTCATTTCTCTTAAGTGTTGTACACACGCACTGGTATCGGCCATTTCCTACTTGGATGTCGCAAATTGCACGAAATCGGGACCCTCGGATTAAATAACCCCAGTTTATTCCCAAAAGTAATAGAAAGCTTCAACCTTCTGTAAAACCTCGACAGTAAAGAAACAGAGGTACAATGCCCGAAGAAAAAATCTGTGTGCCATATTAAAACTACTTCACACTATAACGATTACTTTGTGGGAAATTGTGCAAAACACATCACGGAAGATATGCTTTGGACTTATCTTGTAAATTAAGGATTGACTATTTATAACAATCATCTAACGAGGAAATCCACAGACTGAAGCTATATATAAGTGCTTTGTAATCCAATCCTCCTCCCAAAAAGAAGATTTCTTGAATATAGAGACTTGGCCTAAAGTGGTCTACTGTATCTCTGGTACCCACTCGGTTATTGTGAAGAGGACGATTCTGTAAAATATGCTAATATTCCGATGAGGAAATATCTAATCCGCAATTGTGACTCAGAAACAACCTGTGATGACATAGAGAACCATCTAAAAGATCTTGACATTATTAATCCCTAGATCGAACTTCAGAAGAACCCAAATTCTTGGCGGATATCCTGTGATACTAAATATGACAAAGTCGTGAGACCTGAACATGGACCTAGTCCCCTCTTTAATCGTCGTTATAAGGAAATAGCAAAGGAAATTACTGCTGCTGACGAAGTATGACATAAAGGTTTGAATATTGCTCATTTAAATATTTGTAGTATTAGGAATAAAATCGAACACATCATTATGGAAAAACATACTATTGATATTTTTGGGCTTACTGAAACCTGGCTTCGTGAGGACGAACCAAACAATTTTCTTGAAATCAGCGGTTATAATCTCTGGATATCAAATAGGAATGGCAGAGGAATATGTGTCTATTTCAAGAATCGTATGGCCCTAAAATAATTAATGAGAACATGAACTACTCGAAGTAATACTTATGGAAATAAATTATGAACTTATGATCTATTTGAGTTCAAAACCAGATGTTTAAAGGCACTTACGGCGTATCAGCTCCAAGAAAGTTTGAGTAAACGTTCACGATTTTACTTCTGATGGCCGACTCATCCCAATTTTTTTGAAATTGCACTCCATTAATTACCACCCCAGCATCGTGACAATAATGGTCCAGTTTGGTCCAGGTAATAATATCGTTTCTTTGCTAAACGTTCTAAAACGTGATAAAGTTTCCTTCCTAGAAGGACAAGATTAGAATATTACCGACATAATTATGAAAACAAAAACCAAATACTAACTTTTGTTTTTTTTTCTTGGACGAGTGATAAAATGTTGGTGCTGCGATTCTAGAGCCATTTTGGTTCGAGTCTCGGGTGAAAGAATTACTTCTGTTCGGTTGAATCAAACGTCTCATTTCATTGCATACTGTTCCACTGGTAACTGCGCTACTGGCATCGCGGGTTGCTAAACCACTGGGTAAGGCACCATCGACCTGATTTCCTATGTTTCCAGCCCCTGGCCTAATTGAAGCCGCGAGTGAGTCTCTTAATTCCGGATTGCCCAAAATGTTTCTTAAAGGTTCCACTAAAGATGTATTAATATCTCTGTTGTTATCGTTCATTTTTTTAATTTTAAAACGTAATACGAATGCTTCTACTGCATGAGGTGATTGTAAACGACTTCGTTCAAAAGCGTGTTGTGCCAGGCACGAAACGTTATACGGTTTATACCATTTTTCTCGAGCTCTTCCTTACACAGTGGGGGGAGAGTGAGATTAGGAGTGAGAGAGCTAGGGAGGGAGGTAACAGAAAGGCTACGGGCGATGGGGGGTGGGTCAAGAGGTCGAGCGAAGAAGTGTGTATAGGACAGTGGGTCAATAGATAGAGAATGTTCTTTCTAATCAAGGTCACATCACGCTTCTCGGAAGAAGAAGAAACGAGACGAGATCAGCTGCTGCAATATAGCTATTTTACCGTTGTTTCCCATAGTTTCCCACCTCCAAAATATACAAGGCTATCCTTCAAACGCTTTCGGTCAAACAATTCCCGTTTCACTTTTCCGAAGAAAAAGCAAGACATTCTGATAATTTTACTTTATGCTTTAGTAAAGGTCAGATTAAACAAATTTTTAATGAATCTGTGACGTAGACATTTTTCTACAATCCATAACGATGAGCTATCACAAAGTTGGCTGTGACAAAACCCACAAATGGAACGTGTTTTTATGTATGCAGGTGCTTACTTTGCGTTCTTACTCCACGGGGCCACTTAGCCACTATGCATTTAAAAGGGAAGAGTAGGGAATGGGTTTTTTTTTTGGTCTTTTGGAACCGATTCGGCCGCTGTTATCTACTTTTGGTTCCTAAAACTGTCAGCTTAAAATAATTTCCCCCAATGGGCGACCCCCATGTTATTGGAATTTTACAACGTAAAAGTCGCAGAAAATATTCCGCAAAATCAGAGCAGTGTATCGTTTAAACTAAATTACTTCGTTATACGGTTAAAATGTATCGTCAATTCACTTTATTAGTTGTCGTGATTCTAATTATTTTATCGGGATATTGCGCGTGTGCTAATGATATTTTAGATTATTTCGAAGAGTTATTGTCGTATGCCGACACTTTGCATAAATATAGATTAGTCGATGACCTAAATATAAAAGAAATTCACCATAGAAGAATACAAGGACATTGCCGTATCATTGCCGCCTTTTTAACTGTTCAAGCAAGAAGTGATGATGTCTCAATACATTTGATACATATTTTGACAACTGTCTACAACAGTTTAACACTTTACTTTGAAGAATTTCAAAATGTTCTCAGTAGGCAACTTGATATCTTGAATGACCCCCATTTTTTCCCCGGAGGTCGAAGAGGTGAAGTTAACCGCCCCCGGTTTTTACTAACGGAGAGAACAAATTGCATGGTGTCGTGAAACAGTAAATTTGTCATGGACCAGAACATCAGAGGTTTTAGGAATATCTACAAGGAATCTTCAAAGACCTCGTAGAGTTCTAAATATACAACCACCGGCTGATATTACTAACGAGGAACTTGACAATCTGATATTACAAATATTAAGGAACACGAACAACGTTGGTGAAACCTATGTAATTGGTGGTTTAAGAAGTTTGGGTTTACCTAGAGATCCCACGATGGAGAATTAGAGAAAGGCTGATGATCCTAGACCCCGTTGGAAGGGCAATGAGACAAAGACAGCCCATAAGACGAAGGTCTTACAGAGTTCAAGGTGTGAGCTCGTTATGGTAATATAAAATATACGAGGAGAAAATATGGGGGAGTAAACCATTCGTGGTTTGCTGATTTGAAATATTTACGGCACTAAAGGGTTTTTACGCGGGTTCGGAGCAGTCTTTTACTACCCAATTGCCAAAGCTAGAGGGGTCTACTCCCCCTATTTTCTCCTGAATATTTATTTATATATTTATTATTTTTTCTGTTTAAGCCTCCCTGTCGACGCAGGTAAGCGTTTATTTCACTCTTACGTTCCAAAACCGGAAAATAACGAACAATAAATGTTCAACCAAATTTGAAAAAAAAATGCATACTACATTTCAAATAAAATGTTTTCTCGTTTTTGTATATATATATATATATATATATATCACATTTGAAAATTCAAACCCACATTTTTGCCCTCTAGGCTACAAACGCCGCTATTTAAAAGTTCTTAAAACACCGCTTTTTCATTTTTCTGGTAGAAATTCAATTCGGTTAAGCAGACCAATAACAGTTTCTTATTAAAATATGACTTCAACGGTTTTAGGGGATTTTGATCTTTTAAATTCATTAAGTTTTGGTTATTAAAATATATAGACAGTTTTGTAATACTAATAAAAAAATGGCGGTTATTTTAAAAAAAATGATTTTTTCTTTCGTGTAAAACCAATAAAAATTATCATTTAATTTAAAAGCCGGATTAAAATTATGTAAAAATAAGACTAAAGCTTCTAAACATTTCCGAGTTATTACACAATTTAGAAATATATGTTAAAGGGGACACGTTGAACTGACACCAAAATTTTTTTCTGCCAAGATCGGGGTAGTAACATTACGGGTAACAATTTTCCATAAAACGCTATTTTTTAGCAAAGAAACCGGAATACCACACGTTATTTATTTTTATATTTACGTTTTCACTACAGGTAAAAAAATTCAGTATTCCATTTTCCAAGTTTTCTGAACGCGGCATTAAGTACTCTTTAAAATAATATTTATGTACATCTGCTTATGGTTTAATGTTATTGTTAATCACTATTTCCAGTCTGTTATGAAAAATTACAGTTTGGTTTGTTCACGTCTTAAATTTTCGAGATCGAATTGTTCTTGACAAATTTTGGTTATTTGGTGGAATTGTTTGTTTAGCGCACGTTCCGTTTGAGCTCTTAAACCCTTGTTAATGAAAGGGTTCTTAAATCTCATTTCATCTCTATCAAAAATGTCGCTGAAATATTGATAACCGGGTGTCTTCCATAAATTTCGGATGATAAAAATTTAAAATAATAAAAGGATTGTAAAGTATCGGTAGGTTTAAAATTTCGCTTAACATCGTTGGTTTTTTTAGACGTATTGGGCATGTGCGCCAACAATCGAATAGATCTACATAATATTTCGGTAGGAAATCATAATTTAAGTCAATTGCTTGTAGACCTAACACTTCGTAGCCAAATTTATAAATATTTGTCTTTTTCAGATAGTAGATGACTAAATCATTTTCTAGAGGGTGACATCTATCGTTGATCAAGTTTTGAAAAAGCAAAACCTTTCCAACGGTATTCCAGTGTTTGAAGGCCCAAGACCCCCGTAGATAGTTTTTTGGTTTTATGTCCACCATATTGATCCAATGTTTTTCATTGTACCAGATTATTTCGATACATTTACGAAACAACGTCTCAGACAAATCCTTTTATAATTGGAAGAACGTAGTAAGTTTGCTGAGAAGAATATTGCATAATTGCGTTCGAGTTTTGAAAGAAAAACTCTCCGCCATTGAAGCGACATTATCCACTTCGCTTGAAATATCGTGTCCTAAATTTGTTACATGGTAATTTACTATTTATTGTTTGGTTGTGAACGTTACGCCCAGGATTTTAATATTATCGTTACTCCAATTGACATTTATTGGTTTGTCGATTCCTTTGCTCCAGGCACCCAGCCAAAGACCATTGCTTTTTTTCAATATTGAATTTCGCGTCGCTAACTTCACTCTATTTCTGACATTCACTATTAAGGATTTCAAAACCTCTGTTTGTTGTAATAAACGGGCTTAAGTCGTTAGCGAAAGACATTACAGTTAGTGGATGGCGGAGAAATGGCCAACAAATTGAGTGTTATCTAAGATTTTTCCGTCGGTGACACAGTAGTGGTTCGATTGAGAGATTGAACTAGAAGCTCGAAAGCGGGTCACCCTGACGGATGCCCTTTTTCACTTTCAATTTGGCGGATCAAATATTGTTTATTTTCACGCACGCTTCGGCATTCTTATAATCGTGTTGGACAAAATTATTAATTTTTAAGCCAAAGCCTATTTATTTTAGAATATCAAAAAGGTAGGTGTGTTTCACTCGATCAAAAGCCTTGGCTTGATCTAGTGAGATGAAAGCAGCACCCTCACTGGAATTGAAGCTGTAGTGGTGAATTACGTCTCTCGTGATGTTCAGATTTGATGAAATATTTCTTCCAGGTATCGCCGATGTTTGGTCAGGGTGTATAATTTTATTTATTTTTTGACGTATTCTATTTGCTAAAACTTTAGATAAGATCTTAAAATCCATATTTAAAAGGGATATTGGTTTCCAGTTTTTTAATAGTTTCGGATCGCCATTTTTTAAAATAAGTACGATAATAGTGATTGTAAATGAACTTGGTATGCCAGACGAGTTCAAGAGTGATATAAGTATATTAAAAATAACTGGACCAATAAATGGCCAGAAATAAGTATAAAACTCGTTAGTGAGTCCATCTTTACCTGGAGACTTATTTTTTGATAGATTTTTAATGACGTTATCGAGTTGAATTTTTGTTAAAGCACTGTCACATTCGTTAGTCATCTTGGGTTAGCTTAGGTAAAATTTCAATATAATTCTTTGTCTTTAGTGTCTTCATCGTCAAAAAAGGTTCTATAGTATTTTACGACCTCTGTAAATAATTATTTTTGCGTATTGGTTTCGTCCCCATTTTCCATTTTTATACTTTTTATATTATTGATGGTTTTATTTTTTTCCTCTCTTAAAAGCTCCTTCGACGGATACTTGGTTGCTACGCTGTGATTTCTTTTTACTCTTGTAAGTATACCTTCAGCTTTCATGTCTTCTATCTCTCTAATCGTTTTAATAATTTAATTTTCAGGTAATACTCTTTCGTGCATTAGTTTATTTACAATTTGTTTGGCTTTTTTCGTTTGGTTAATTTGGGATTTGTACGTGAATTCTTTTGATATATTTTTAACTAAATTTTTTGTTTTCTCCCACCAGGGTAGGACTTTGTTTCGTTTTGAGGAAATTCACGTAGTCGATTACTCCAGAAGGTTTTTAAAATAGTGACTGTCATTTAGTAGGGAGTTATTAAAACACCAAGTATCGCTTATATTACGATAAGTATCGGAGGGAGTTATGTTTAGTCGCAGTATTAACGGTTGATAGTTCGATTTACTATCACCATAAATAATCTCGGTGTTTTCGAGCATAGGCCATACAGTGGGAGAAACATAGAAGCGGTCGTTTCGCCCTTTCTGGTTTAGATGCGAACGACTTTGACAAGTCATAGCTCGGCCATCCGGGTTCAAGTTACGATATACATCTAGTAATTTAAACTTGCTGGTAATCTGTTTTAATTTTTGACATAATGGTGTACGGGTTTCGACTGTATCGCTTCTGTCTAAGTATGGATCAGTTGTAGAATTAAAATCACCAAGTAAAATTAGGTTAAGTCCTCTGGTGTTATGCGTTTATGCGTGACTATTGTAATTCCCATATTTTAGGGTTTTTTAAATTTAAGATTAGTTTCGTCAATCTTGTTTTTTCAGCGGTGTCTTTTTCACCTGGTAGCTTCTCTGTCTGTATTTGATTTGCCAAGGCTAAAAAATTTGGAGTGTAATTTGCAGCGCCATATTTCTAAGTTTTTTGTGGCGGACGTCTTCAAGAAAAATCTAATTTTATTTATTTTTTATTATTTATTTATTTATTAATTATTTTTTATTTATTATTTATTTTTTGGTTTAAGCTGGCCTGTCGACGCAGGTAAGCGTTTATTTAAATCTTAAATAACAAAAAAACTACAAACAGAAAAATATGAACAATCCTATAACTGCAACTTCGTAAAAACATTTACTTTTTCGTTTTTTCTAAAATATTCACATTCAGTTAAACAACATAAGAATAGCTTTGAATTAAAAAAAGACTTTAAAATTTCTATAGCATTTTTCTCTTGAACATTAATTCTTGTCTGATAACTTTAATAGATTGCTAATTTTGCTATCCCCATAAATATCTGAATTATTTTAAAATACTGACATTTTTCTCCCTCATAAAACCAATATAATGTTTTAAAAAGTTTAAAATTTGGAATGAAATTTTGGATTAAAACAACAATTTTGTCTAAAAAATTTACGGTTACCAAACAGTTTAAAAATACATGCTGTAAATCGCCAGTGGCGTTTCCACAAAGGGGGCAATCTTTACTTACATTACAAAAATTTGCAGCTATTACAGGTGTTGTAATATTTTTAGTAATTATTCGCCAGAGAACATTGTTTTCTTTATGAAAGAAAACCGAGTACCAGACCATATTTAATTGGATTTTAACAGTTTCTTAATTTTCAAAGTCTTTGATGATTTTATTTCTAATGTTAAGAGATTTCGGAATTATATATTCTTTAAAGATTTCTTTGCTTATTTTTTGGATTGGTATGATTTTTTGATTAATTTCTAACTCTAGTTTTTCGCCTAAATTTACATCGTTTTTACAAACGATTTCTTCGGTGAAATCAAATTCTTCATTACAAAGTTTAACTATATAATTTAATTGTTTGGTTAAGCATCTTTCAGTTTGGGCCCTCAGCCCTTTATTTAAAAAAGGGTTCTTAAATTGCATGTCATCAGAGTTAAAAATGTCTTTTATAAAACGATAATTTGGGGTTTCCCATTTGGGATGGTAAAAATCAAGTATTAAGAACGGATTATATAAATTTGGCAAGTTCAAAATGTCTTTTAAACGTATTGGGATAGTTTTCCAGAAATCAAAAAGTTCAGCATAGTATTTTGATAAGTTATCGTAGTTTAGCTCTATAATCGGAAAACCGAGAACTTGGTAGCTTAGGTGGTATGTATTGGTGCTTTTTAAGTAGTTCTCAACAAAAGACGCTTCAAATATCATTTAACCAAATAATATTTGTGCACGCTTTAAAAAGTTTTTCCGAGAGATTCTTTGGTAAACTAATTAGAGGTAGGATATAAAACAGTTGAGCTCTGTTTTTGTAAGATAATCTTTCAGTGCACATTAGCTGCTTTTTCAAGTTTCCCTATCGTTTCATTACCCAACTCTACGACTTGATCGTTCAGGATATTGTTACAGGTGTTGAAAGTTATACGTAATATTTTGATCTTTCCATTACTCCAATTTATGTTTAAAGGCTGATCCGATCTGTTTCTCAAAGCACCTAGCCAGAGGCCATTACTTTTGTTATTGTTGAATTTGGCGTTGCTTATATTTCAGGCATTCATCATTGAGAAATGGAAAACAATGATCATTGGAAATGAACGTATTCAAGTCATCGGCGAAAGACATTAATGTTAAGGGTCTCGACATGAACGAGAGGCACGGTGAGAAATTTTTAAGTTAAGAGCGCAGGTGGCATAGAAACAAAAAACTTGATAAGGGATCGCCCTGACGAATACCATGGCCGATCCGAAATTTCCCAGATAAAGTATTGTTAATCTTAATACGTGCTTCCGCTGACGAGTATACCGCTTGTGTAAACCTGACCATTTTTTCACCTAAACCGACGTGATGTAATATGCTTAGAAGATATTTATGATTGACACGATCGAAAGCCTTGGCTTGGTCCAGAGATATAATTGCCAAGCCGTCACTAGAATTAAAACTGTAGTGGTGAATAATGTCTCTCATTATATTTAAATTTGAAGTAATGCTTCTACCAGGAGAGTTCGAAGTTTGATCACAGTTTATTTTTTTATTTATAACTGTTCTTATACGGTTCATGAGGCATTTTGATATAATTTTGAAGTCGGAATTTAAAAGAGAAATTGGCCTCCAATTTTGTAAAAGTTTAGGATCTCCGTTCTTATAAATGAGCGTGATAGTAGCTATTGTGAAGGAACTAGGACTATTTTGTAGAGTTAAAATTTTTGTAAAAATATTAAAAATGATTGGACCGATGATTGTCCAGAAATGTATGTACAATTCATTCGTCAAACCATCCTTCCCAGGTGATTTGCACTTTGGAAGATTTTTTATTACATCGTCTAGTTCTGATTTTAGGAGCGAGCTGTTGCAAGCACTTGAATCTTCGATAGTTAATTTCGGTAAAATTTCTATGTATTCTTGACAGTTTTCTGTTTCTTTGTCAGCGAAGAATGTTTTATAATGATTAACCACCTCTGTAAATAATTCTCCCTGCGTTTTTGTTTCGTCGCCATTTTTATTTTTTACACATTTTATGCTATTTACAATCTTGTCTTTTTTTCTCTCTTAATAGGTCCTTAGAAGGATATTTAATAGCGACATTTTGGTAAATTTTCAATCTTAGAAGTATACCTTCCGCTGTTATATTTTCTATTTCCTGAAAACGCTTTAATTAAGTTATTTTTTCTGTTTCACTGAGAGTTGGATGTCTCGTGAGTTTCTCAATGATTTGCTCATTCTCTTTAACTCGGAGATCTTCGGTTTCCCCTTCCATAAAAACTTGTTGAGGTTAACGGTAATAGTTAGTGTAGGGAGCTGTTGGCTCGAACGCGTGGCATGCAGGGCTTGCCACCACCCTCCTACGCATTGTAACCCGGCCACCTGAATTAATGGCTTCAAAAGTCGCTTGACGACTTAGGCCTAAGGTGGTGCCGTGGGTATTAGTCTAGCCTAGCTGACTAACCTTTGTAGGTATATTCTTTTGTTACGCATTTAATCAGGAATTTTGTTCTTTCCCACCAGGGAAGGAGTTGATTTCCATCATGGGTAGTTGAATACGTTTATTCCAAAATGTCGCAAAAACATTAGTATAGTGAATATCGTTTAATAATGCATTGTTAATACACCAGGTGTCACTCAAGTTCCAAAATTATTGGTCGATGGTCCGACTAACTTCCCCCATAGGAGGTCTCTATTCCACCCACCATTGGCCAAACAGCGGGTGAAACAAAGAAACGGTCCAGGCGGGCCTTTTGATTTGAAAAAGAAGCGCTTGGCCACGTAGTGGCGCAACCTTCTGGATTTAGTTTTCGATAAACATCGATGAGATTATGTTTGTCGATGATTTGCTTCAGCTTGTTACATAGCGGAAAACGAGCTTCAACAGTGTTGATTCGGTCTAATTTAAAATCGCCGAGCAGAATAAAATAAAAGACATTATTATTTTGGATATGAGAAGAAGGTTTAAAAGATCGATCGCTTCCATATTTACTTGAGAAATATAAATATTATAATTGTAAAGTTTGAAATTTAAAGTTGTGGAGTCTAAAATACAGCACCGTAGAAATCCAGCTATGATTTCCTCAATGGTGATATCTATGTTGCTTTGGTTTAAAAAGGGTTGATTTTGTAATATAGCTACGCTTGCTTTATGATTACTGAAACCACTAAAGTTTTGTTTATAAATTTTTGAGACGCCTGGAACCGGGCTTCTTGATAAATAATTTTCTTGTAGAAAAGCCAAAGTAGAGTCGTTTGTTTTTATTAAATAAACTTCTTTTAGAAATTCGATTTTATTGTTAAGACCTCTGGTATAATGGGTCAGAATTTTCATTACCATAAATAATATATTCAATAGGTCTGATTATGTACTTTTGGATTCAATTTTTTTGTAGATATTCGATTAATGTTTTTAATCTAGTTTTTTTGGCTTGATCTTTTTCTTTTGAGAGTACCTTTGCAATCTGTTCTACCAGAGCCTTGAAATTTGTTGGGTATTTAGCGGCATGTTGTTTCGGTATTTTTCTGTACTTCACTCCTTCCAAGAATTCATGAAATTTTTTGATTGGAGTTTGACGCTTGGGTTTTTTACAGTATTATTGTCGAGATTTATAATTTCGGGGTGTCTGCCCAATTTATGCTGGTGTTTGGCGAGTCGGTTTTTTCAGGAGTAGACATAAATGTATTTATTTTGGGTATTCTTTGGTGTAGATGTAGAGCTGTCATTATCAGTATTAGAATTTGGATTGGTTAATGTGGGTGTGTCTTCGTTGTCAATATCTGCATCTGTAATTGTAGCGTACGTATAGTCGCTTTGCTAGTTGAGGCTTCTTCGTCACTAGGCCTATTTTTTTCTAAATTTTCGAAAACAGCGTTTTCTCTATCTTGCACTCGTTTTTTGTAACAATTTTCAATTGTGTGGCCGCGTTTTTTGCAAAAATCGCAGCTCTTTGTGCCAAATTTCTCGAGAAAAATTGCGTACCTTTGGTTCTCGTATTTAAAATTAAATTTTTCAGGCATCTCTTTTTCCAATAGAATAAAGACTTGCCTTTTTAGGTTAAAAAGCGGTCTTCCTACTCTAGGTGCTTGTTCAGTGGTTGGGTAAATATCACTTATGTCTGAGGTGAGTTTTCCATATTTGCCCAGAATCGGTTTTAAAAAAGCATTGGGTACTTCAGGCCAGATATTTGAAATTATAATTTTGTTGAACATTTACTTGTATATTATTTATCTCAAAACCAGACATTGCTAAATTTTCAGCTAATTCTAGTGTTTCTAGATACGCTAGTACCCGGCCTCGGGAAATACGACCACAATGAATTGTGACGCGCTTCATTTATGGCAATAGCATACTCGATGGACGAAATCTCTGGAATGGAATCTAACACCACAGCGTGTTCTCTTGTCATTGGTGGTGGCTTCGGTCTAGAGGATTCATTTTGTTGTTTGTCAGGCGGGTCCTTTGTTGACGGATACACCATAGAAAGATCTTTTGTTCTCGACGACATAGTCGTTGAGAAAGAGCGAACATCACACTCACTAAGCCTTATGTATTTATTTTTATTTACATATGAAAGTGGCACATTTCTTTCAGCTTGAACAATTAGGATTAATAGGTTGCAGTCCTATTTACATTTTCTATCTCGTAGTTGAAAGCATAATATTAACAACAATTTCCTTATTTCCTTGTGTACATATACCAGAGTTAATGAAACTTTCAAAAATTACTGTTTCATTTCTTTTGTAGAATTCCAATTCAGTTAAAATACACAAATAAAGTTTTCGATTAAAATAATTTTTTAGACAATCGTTAACATTTAATTCTATTTTGTTCATTTTAAGTTGATAGGTATAATAGATTGCGAGTTTGGCGATGCTTATTACGATTGAACATAATTTAAAATACTGTTTTTACAGGGTGATAAAACCAATAAAATTTGCTGTGAAGTTTAAAATCGGGATTAAAATGGTCGATAAACTTTTCGACTTTTATGATAAAGTTTTGAGTAACGTCGAATCTAAAATATGTGTTACACTACCTCTATCATTCCAACATAAAGGACAGATATCGCTTAGACCAAAAGGTTTTTGACCTAAAATAGGCCAATTTTATTCGCCATAGGATATTGCTTTCAATTTGAAAAAAAAAACAAGATTGCCATACTAAATTTGCACATATAATAGTGGTTTGGTTTTCGTTGAAAATATTTAAAATTGTTTCTTAGATTTTCCAACATTGGAGATATATAATCAGAAAATTGCTCTTTTTCAACTGTTTCTACGGGTACATTTATGTCATATAAGGTTAATTCTAAATTGTTTATAACATGACAATTAATATCGACGTTATTGGTTTGTTAATGACCTTTCAGTTTGGGCTCTCAGCACTTTCCCAGCTATCGGGTTCTTAAAGCATTTATTTGGGACGTCGTAAATATCTCTGATTAAGCGAAAGCCTGCCGTTTTCCACTTGGGATGGTAAAAATCTAGTTTCACAAAGGGATTATATAAAATAGGGAGATTTAGAATGTCAAATAGCTTCTCTGGTTTTTTTTAAGCGAATTGAGAGGGTTTTCTAAAAATCAATAATATCTTTATAATATTTCGGTAAGACATCGCAATTCAATTCGATATTCGGCAGACCCCATACTTGAAAATTAAAACCATACACATTTGTTTTTTCTAAATAATATTTTACGAAAGCCCCCTCTACTGGGTGGTACCTTCCTATTATTAAATATTGTAATTTTCTAAAAACTAATTTCTTCCATTGGATTATTAGAGTTTGAAGGCCAAAGCCACCATATTTAATTTTTTGGGTTACATATAAATTAAAAAATCATAATTAATTATGGAATTAAAATAATTAGCATTTTAGTACAATTTATGGGCGCAGCCATATACCTGAAATATGCTTCACGGCAGAGCTCGAAGGCACAAACATCTGATTGGCTCTGACCATCGACGAAAAAAAAATACATTGTAGTAGAATTTTTCCTTTCTCTCTCACACAATAACCAATAGGCAGCCTTGCATGAAAGTTTTTATGTGGTTTTTAACTTCTTCAATTATTGTAGAACCTTAAGTCGTCTAGTTATGGCAAGAAATTTAAGTTCGTATGATTTGGACCCTATTTTTAATGAGGGGGAACTAGAAAGAATACAAAATGAAGCGGAAATTCAAGAAAGACCAAATGTAATCGAGTTACAAAATATTTTAAATATCGACGAAGTGAGGAACAGCTGTGAATGTGGTCACTGTGTACCGACATGTTTAGGCCTTGTCGATAATTCGATTATGGCTAGCCTAAAGCTATACCTAAATCCTCCAGATATTCAAGAAGGGGTTATTTGTTGCAAGTCTGTAAATGCAATAAGAATGTTTTTAGAGTATCATGACGCAGAGACAGACTGCATTACCATTTTTCGTGGGTTCACTAATTTAGTCCTAGACCGCCTGTCCCTGGAAACTAGCTATAAAAGCTATTTACACAGTAGAAGAAGACCACCACCTCCAAGAAATTTATCAAATCAGTAAAAAAAAATTTATTTATTTATGACTTGACTTTTTACCCAAACTGTTGTGAATAATATGACTTGCATTTTGAAACAGCATTTGCAAATATTTCTATTCTCAATTGTAAATTCATATTTTTAAAACATTTTATTTTTAAGGACGTACAGATATGCAGCTTACCGCACTTGTTGTCATATGATATTTCATAAGCTGGGAAAGAAAAAACCGAAAAGTCATGTCTTTATGTGCCTTACTCCGAATCAGAAAGGAATACCACGAAGACAATGCAAATACTTCAACTGGATATAAGCCTGTCCCTGAAATTCAAGTTTCGTGGGATTAAATATATTGTTGTGTTATAAATATTAGTTTTGCTTTAAACCATGATAGGTTAAAATTTTAGTAAAAAGATTTCAGATTAAAAATGTATTGCCAATCTCAAATTGAAAGTGGTGTTTTAAGACGGAGCTCCTTCCTTAGTAACGGACTATTAAAATAATGATCTAGCATCGAGGAAAAACCAGTGAAGAGCCTCCACTTTCAATTTGAAGCGTGTATTAAATATTTTACTTGCCTTAAACCCTTTTAACTTAAATGACTCATTAAAGGTCTTTTCACGCAAGACAACTATTAACCCAACAAAATAAGTTGCCAAGGTTTTGGTGGGTCAACTCATTGATATTATATTCACACAAAGCAACTACTTGGCTTAACTCGAGTTGACTCAACTAGTTGGATCAAAAAGTTGGCTGATGTGAAAAGACCGTTAATGTCTGTTTTTAGTCAAACCAAAAGAATGTTTCCATTTAGTGATAATATTATGGGATATGGTACAAATTACTGTCTGTGATTTTTTAGTCAACGAAACAGAATGTTCCTATTTTGAGATTCTACAAATTTATGTTTGTGGTTTTAGTCGAAATAAGATAGGATACCCATTTAGTGAGATTGTACAAAGTGTAAGTGATTTTTTTGGCAACCCAATAGCAATTGGCAATTTTGAGATTTTGATTAATTCAAATATTCAATACTAATCTTAATGTTGTTAGTAGATACGTAAAATAGAATACCCATTTAGTGAGATTGTACCTAATTGTGATTAAAAAAGCTTAATGTTTTTGCAACACAACTTATATTTTTACAACCATTAATTATACACCCTGACATTTTGGTTACTTTGCCACCTAGGCCTAACTCGAAGACGCCGAAGTTGAAATAAAAATGTATCACGTGATCTAGACACAGTCTACTATTGGTTAGTTTTAGAACCAATGCGGTCGCTGTGCCTCCGTGTTATGCGGAGAAGCATGAAATACAAAAACATGGCTGCTAGCACTTTCAATGATTAAAAATTAAATTAGGTAAATTTGAATTTTTTTTTATTTATTGGCATTTTTGGTATTTTTAAAACACGTAAAATGTTTTAAGCATAAAATAAAAACAACCTGAACCTTTCCTTTAAAACCTATTTTGGTACTTTACAAAACAAATTTGGCAAAATCACCAGGCACAGGTAGAATCCAATGCAACATTAGCGGGGAAATACAAGAGAGATTATAATTAAACCTAAATAATAGCAATTGGCGAGGTTTTTCCTTTTTCAAAAATGCTATATAAAAATTGATTTTAATCAATGATTAAAATCGCAATTTAAATCGTGATTAAAATCAAGTTGGTTTAAATCAGCCAACCCTGAGGGGAAAGAGGAATACTGGGCCTTGATTTAGGTCAAGAGAGTCTACCCATGGCACTGTAGGTATTAGTGCACCATAGGCATTCTATAAAACCATAAAACTCTATATAGCTTTTTAAACATTTTTAGAATATTTTTATAAGAAAGCACTTGCATTTTATATTCTAAAGGTCCCATTAAACTTATCGTTTGTCCTTTATATATACTAGGTTTAGTTTCGACGATAATTACGACGCCATCGTTGAACGGTTGCACTGCAACCGTAATTTCATAAATAGGCCTATTAAAATAATTTTATCACTATGATACTTGTGACTTACCATAATCGCATACGGGCACCGAAGCAAGTTGAAGCAGCGACAAAAACGAGGTTTTTGTGTAGTTATAAAGTAACAATAACATTTTCCATTGGCCTGGCTTGCGCCCTTGCCTCCTCTAGAAGAAAAAATGGAAACGGCCGTCAACGCCTCGGGGATGCCTTTGAAGACTACAGCATGTTCCCTGGTCAGATTTGGGGCTTGTGGTCTTGGTGTTCTTCCTGGTGGTTTATCCGGAGGGTCCTTGGCTCGACGGGCATACCTAGAGGGTCGCAGAAAACAGCAAAGATACAAAGTTAAAACTTCGCGGCAGGCGGAGAAAAAAAACGTACGTCTTACTTCAACGAGAGTAAGACGCAATTTATTTATTTATTATAGATGGAAAAACTCCGACTCTCTAAAACAGTAGAGTTTCCCAGGTAAATGCCGATGAATTTGCCACCGATGTAATTCCACGAAAAACCAAGGGCTTCGCGCCACACCACAGACCAAGCGATTTACGATAGTTGACCAGGGCTCCCGAGACCTGACAATTAAGGTCCAGGACAGAGTTGAGGATACTGAAATCAGCGTCTGACCTCAGGAAGGCGTTAAGGTGATCGGAGAACGACCCGTTAACTCTCAGTGTGAGACAAACCCCCGCGAAAGGTTAGGAAGCGGCTCTAAGGAAAGAACGACAAGGATAACCGACAAAGAGCTGCCCTGAAGGATTCCTCGGCCGAAGGAAATAAGGGAAGTAAGCGTATTGTTTATCCGAAGGCGGAAAAAAGCGTGGGCTTGAATCTTACAAACGAAGCCTTCGAGGATACCGAAGCGAGTGAGCATGCGGAAGAAAAGTCGTGGTTAACCCAGTCGAAGGTCTTTGTAATGGCAAGATTTTCGTTGTTTTTGTTCGCCAGGAAAATTAATCTCTCAGTTCGGCGAGGGTTTGAAAGATTGACCTGCCCCTTAGCGAATTAGTTTGACTAGGATGAACGACTGAGTTCACTACCGAGCTCAATCGGACAGCTAGTATTTTGGCAAATGTTTTGTAATCACAGTTGATCAGTGAGATGGGGCGCCAGTTTTGAATATCTAAGCGGTTTCCCAACTTAGGAACTAGGCTGACGACCGATTCTGAAAAACGCCACATTACGCACGAGTCTTGTAATAAATCGCGGCAGACGCGTAAGAAAATGTGGATATAAATATCCCAATAAGATAAGTAGAACTCAACTGAAGATTTTCCGTGGGAGAGCGACTTCGAGGCGAAAAAATCTTAATAGAGATCCTCAGCCAGAGCGGGCTCGATGGTAGGGAGCTCGGAAAGGAGAACCGTTTGATCCGCGTCCGAGGACGCTCTGTAAACTGTTGTCCTGAGCCGCATTGTCCGAGATATCCTTTTTTTTTCACGTTACAAAAGGCTTTTGAAGGGGCGTTGACCGGCTCGAAATGCTCAGGCCGTGCCCTTACCAAGGACAATCGTGTTTTAATGAGCTGCAGATCTCGAAGTTTTGAAACGTATGGCCCACAACAATCAGGTTATCGCGTTATCGCGAGTAATGACCGCGTGCCAATAAAATACGCTAAAAACTTAATTTGCGGTCTTAGGTGGTCAAACCACCAGAGCGCGTAAGGGGTACCTACGCGTTTCTCACAAGTTAACGCTAACTTTTTTTCGCGTATTTCCGCCTTGAAATTCGGATCTTTTAAGAGAGTGGTTTGAAATCTCCAGTATGAAGCGCGAAGGGGAGCGGTATGCGGCACGAAAAAGGTCCAAATTCACCATCATGGTCCGAAAAGTGGCTAGGGGCGTGTTTCGCGATACGCGACTTAGCATTGGCAGATACGTAGACGCGGTTGAGAAGCATGCACATTTGGCCAGGATATCGAGCATCGGAGCGCCAAGTATAAGCTTTAAGGGCGGGATTGCTTGCCCGTAAGGCATCTGAAACGTCCAGAACCTCGACGAGACTACGAAGTGCATTTGCCTCCTTCGCGCGGCGCTCGACACAGTTCTCGTGGTCAAGTCTTGGATTGAGGGTGCAATTAAAGTCCCCACAAATATAGATTGTCTTCGTCATCCGCGGTCTGTAGGAGGCCGGTGATAAATTCGAATGAAGCCAGAGCTTTGTTATCGATGAAGAGGTGGCAGGTGCTTTATAGAATCCGGGTTGTGAAGCCGAACGTAAACGCAATGGCTTTCGAAAGTTTCGCTATGATCTAGCTGCTAAAAAAGTCGAGAACTGAAACCGTGAAATTGATTGGGATGAGCATGGAGAAAGCGGTAGGGCCACTTGGTCCATGAAAAAGACCGGGAGTAGGTGTGAGACACGTTGGTCTCCTGTATAAAAATGATATCCGGACGGAAGCGGTCAACGTAATCGCGAGCTCGAAGACAGTTTAAATTGGTGCTCACGCCCTGTGCAATAAAAGATTATAAACTAAACATAACCGTTAAATCTTTAAACGTCAGTTCCTTCCAAGAACAGAAGAGAAATAGTACAAAAATTTGGCGTTTTCTGTCCAATAGTTAATTTAAGTAAACATGTATTTTGATAAACCGGGTAGCCATGCTTTTTTATCGAAAAACGCCATTGTTTTTAAATTTGAATTTTTTTCTTATAATCCAATTATTTACCAATATACTATTTTTGTCAATGTCAGTAAAAAACCTTTAACATAACTTTAATCTGTCATTATACTTCCGAGCGATTACTTTATTTAAGGCGAAGGACGATTACAATTTTGGCTTAGATTGTGGCTTAATTTTAAGTGAAATGTGATAAATATGCATACAAATTAGAGGACCATTTATAAAAATTGAACCTTTAAAAAGGCCTTTAAATAAAACGTCTATCGGTATTGAAATATTACAATATTTTTCTTCATAGTGGTCGGATAATAATATGATAAAGGAATACAACTTATTTTTTTGTCATAAATAATACTTAAAGGTGGGTAAATATTTCGTTATATTAAGTTATAGTGTTATTATGACGCGAACTGTTTTATACTGCAATAGTTTTAAAACCTATACATGACATTTAAATTCTTAATAGACAAACTCTTCCTGAAAACTCAATCAGATCTTGTTCAATACCTCCATCAAGTGTATGAAAAAAATTTTCAACACCAGGAAAACGAAATTTTGCAAGACATTTTGTTTTTCTTGTCCTGAAAAAATAAAACGAGAAGTGACTTATCAATTAGATATATAAAGTACCGACGCAACCTCACCTCAGAGCTTCAAACTCAAGGGCTGGATTTGTAGGGACTACAGAGCTTTCCTAAACAGCATATGTCTAATCAGCTTTTTTAGAAACAGCGTTTTTCCAAACAGCGTGTTGTTGAAATAGCGCTTTGTCATAACAGCGTTTCTTTATACAGCGTTTCCCAAAACAATAAATTGTTCATACGGTGCTTTATTATAGAGGCGATTCTCAAAAAGGTATTTTGTCGAAACAGCGTTTTCCAAAACCGCGCTGCTTTCTATAGCTTTAATAGTACATATTTATCTTCAATTTTGGCAAAATTCATTACCTAATGGTATCTGCCGACAATTAGTATTGCAAACTAACGCTTTGGTCCCATTCGACCAAAATCCCATTCGTTCGAAAACGATTTAACATTGAGTCCCAATCGATCGAAAATACCCCAATTGTGCGGTTTACAGCCCAATTTTGCACGTTTATATTATTTTTTATAGTACATCAAATTTCGTTTTTATGGGACGTTTTTTAAATAGGTTTACTTCTTATATAAATAAGTGTTGATAGTCTTATTGGAGCCAGTTAGCTAAAATGGAGAAAATAGCTCACAAAGGAGGGTTCGAATGAAGAAGTCGCGTTAGCCTTACTCGACGCAATTGCTACAAACATAACCATTCACATTAAAAAATGAAATTGTTCGAATTATTGAATTCTTGATATAAATAAAAAGTTCAAAGCATAAATATATTGATAAAAGCGCGCCACCCTAGGGAAGTGAGAGACTAACTTAACCTAACCTTACCGTTAGTACACCTGTAGCAATTTTGTTTAGGTATAACGTTTTTTGCGCACCCTGCTATATCTCGGGGAAGAAGTAAAAAACAAAACAAAAGGTCCCAATGAACTGAATCCGCCTTTTGGGCTATATTTCGGAAACAAATTGAATTCGGTCGAATAGGAATATACCCAAACTAACCTAACTCCTGAAGTTCATATGAATGTGCCAGAATTCATTTAATGTTATAACATTAACGCCGACTAAACAAAACGCTCTTTCGACAAACCGCTGTAATGAGAAACACTATTTCAACAACCGCTGTGTTAACAAAGCGCCGTGTCAACAAAATGCTGTTTTGAAAACGTTATTTTAACAAAAGGTATTTTAATCAAGCGCTCTATTCCCTACATACCGGTGGCTGTGCTTCTCTGTGGAACATTCTTGTAAACGCGAAAAATCGATATTGATAAAAGTTGGGTAACTTGGGTTCGCTAAATTTAATATTCATTTTTGCGCATTGGATTAAATCAAATAGAATAGGCTTATAAGATATTTTTACTACGTTAAATAGTCTCATTTTTCAACTAATGTGGTTTTACCCAAAATTGTCGTTTATGTCTCTTAACAATTAAAATTTATCTAGATGTATGTATCGTTATGTTTCTGATAGAGTATAAAATATTATGGTTTGCAGACACCGCTGCACAACATTGATGTAGATGTATAAATTATTCAGTTCGCAAGGTTTGATGTCGAGTAGCTTAAGCTTCCCATTGGGAAAAGATTCCCGAAGTGAAGCTTTAACTAGTCGACATAAAACGTTGCGCTTAACGAAACGGCAGCACGACTTTATGATATCCTACTAATTTTATAAAACATTCTTACACGCAATGCCCTTTTGACTTTTTCTGTTCGTTTAATACACATGGCGTAACTGATCACGCTTAATATCGAAATTTAAGTTTGTCAGTCTTAGGAAGGGAGTCTCATCATCACTTAGAGCTCGCTGAGATGTAATATGATAAGGATTTCTGTTGGACAAGCAGAAGGTTTCAAAATTCTTGAATGTCATTTTCTAGGAATCTCAATAAACTTCAAGTGAATATCTTTTTCAAAGACTTCAACTTTAAAATCGTCCGAGTTGTTGTATAACATATTCAAAATTTATTAAAGTTGATCCTATTGAAGACTTTTGGAGTACGTTGTGCAATTCCATTCGTCTGAGATGGAAAATGTAATGAGCGCTTCATCTTATGATGACCCGCCATCGAATGGCCAATGAACGGTCACGACTTTGCTTATTTTAGGCAATGAAGCCGTAATGACCAACCTATATAAGCGTGAAAATATTACTAGGAACCTTGAGTTTATTAGTTCTTCCGTAGTTTAGGATATGTAAAAATGATGTACATATTGGAGAAGATGTTTATACGTCAATATAGAATTTAAGAAAAATATTTGGTTTTAATAGCTAATGACTTCAAAACTAAAATTAAAAGCTGAAATTGTTGAAAAGTTTTATCCTCTTATTTAATGGTGTAAAACGTATTTGAAAAGGTCGCGGTTATTGTGAAAGAGAGCGTTTACGAAGTAATCGGCGACTTATTTTCACGAGTCGGTCTTTTTACGAAAAAAAATCAACCAAACACTAGATTTCGAAGCTATATCTTGCACGACGCTGAAAGCTACAATGAGGTGAACCATTCATCAGTGGCGCTGGAAGGCTTTTTTAAGTCAGCCCCTCAAATAGTTCCCCAAACAACAGACACAGTGATTTGTAATTAAACAAACAACTAATATTTAAGTGTACCGCCCGGCTTCAATTTTACGTAAATTATGTACGAAAATTAATTTATTTTGATCGAGCGATATCAAAAGTTTCGTGCTAGAACACGTACAGCTAAAGCGAAAAACAAATGACTCATAGCAAATGTATTTTACAACGTTTACATGATTATACCGTGTATTGCGAAAAATACTTCCCAATAGAACGCTCTTTTGCTATCGAAATTTTTTCTGCTAATTATAGGGCACCGTTCACCTTAGCTGACAAAAAACATGATATAAACCAATAATCGACATGTATTTAAGAGGATAATTAAAAGTTTTAAGCAGAATTATATTCGGATGTATTGAAGTTTTTTCTTTATACTCACACGCAATTTTACTGGTTAGCGCATTCTTTATGAAATGTGTAGTTTTTGACGGTCGCCATCTGGTGACCAACGTTGTTTGTATATAACCGTTTTGACAACAACAATTGATTTCCACCCGTTTTGCTTAAAAAAATACATCGAAGTTTTAACCATTGTACAAGCGAAAATAAACTTCTTTGATCCGGAAAAGTGATAGTAAAAGATTCGCACTAATTCACGTATATGGGAATCGACGGAAATTTTCCAATTTAAGAATATTTGTACAAGTGTTAATAATATGTAAAAAGTTGGTACAATTAAACCCCTCTCAGGTGCAACGTAAGCTTGAGCTTGCCAACCATATCATCAAATGCACACTATCAATTCTGTTGTTACGTTTTGATGAACCATTTCAATTTTTAGGCGAAGTTCAGCTCTCTTTTCCAAAGAAGTTGCGTTTACCTTTTCTTTGATAAATATCCTCAGAAATCAGTCGATCGGTGTCATATCGGCAAAACTTGTAAGCCAATTGTTCCGATTCATCTGTGAGAAAAATCGTTGTTCAGGAATTCAGTCACCTCTCATTGAAAATGTGGTTGGGTGCAATTTTTCCGAAACTTAAGGACCCCACACATGGCTCTATGAAAAATGGCCTTCGCCCAAGTTTTCTGAAATTGGGATATGTTGTACTTCTGACCATCATGAACAAAAGTGTTGCTGGGCTTAACGACCAAAACTCCACATTTCGGGCGCTAGAGACACGCAAATATATCAAAATTAGATATTATTTTTCTTTGATTTAGAACGCGAATGTCAAAGCTGTTAGTGAAAGGTGTTCTAGCATATTCCGTTCCCCTCCGTGTGATCACGGTGCTTTTCCTTTTATAATAGTTTTCTCGGTACGTTTCTGATAACCTAACTTTACTACCAGATCTGATTAACAAACCTGATTTGCCTGTACGACCGGCCTTCTCGACTTGAATAAATGACTTATTAATATACCTGCTTAGGACACTTGATTAACAAACCAGCTTTTCTTTATTTACAGATTTATTTATTAATTTATTTATTATTAATAACGGATTGGTTTACAAACCTAATCTATGTTCAACTAAAACAATAGTGAAAAGAAATCGAATCTTATGTAACACAATCTTTGTAAGGTTAGGTTGTCTGAAAAGTACCGAGAAAACTATTATAACAATTAAGGAAAAGCACAGTGGACATCCGTTGGGAACGGGAAACGCTAGAAAATCTTTCATTCCCAGCTTTGATTTAAAATTCGCGTTCCAATTCATAGAGATATACATATCAAAATTCGATACTGTTTTTCTATTTTTTCGGGTCTCTAGCGGCAGAAATGTAAAGTTTTGGTGGTTGAGCCCAGCAACACTTTTGTACATTATGTTCGGAAGTACAACATACCCAAATTTGATAAAAATTGCCGTATTTGAACAAAAGGAAGGTTGTCGAATGCATCTGCAAATTGGTTCTACAAAAATCGCAAATAGTTTAAGCATTTGAGATTTTAAAGTAAGATTCAATTTGATTAAATTAAATTAAACGATTCTTACAACAGACGGACCTTAAAAGCGACGTTCCTTACAAGTGATTTCCATTGCAATTGATGCTCCTAACAAAGGATGTTGGTCATAATTTTTTACGTAAATTTTCTTTCACTCTCACCACGAATATCGATCCAGATTTTGAACTTTAACCGGCAAATAAAATTACTCGTATTTCACAAAAATCAATTTCATATACATAACGTTACTGAATCCAAAGCAGGTGTACGAAAATAAATAAATTGATAACTTTCCTAAGAGCAATTGTGTAAACAATGTTTTGTAAAACATTTGTTGCTTCGCTAGTTTCCAAGATGTTTTACAAAAATGTTTACTCTTTTAAATAGATAAATTGAAAGCAATCGACACACTATAATCTTAAGTTCTATGTTTTCAGATTTCAAATAATCTTAATATTACCTGGTGTAATTAATAATTTCATCTTGGGGCTGATTTGCTTACCCCTTTGGGCTCTAGGGGGCCCGTACCTTTAGGAACTCAATGACCGCTTAGGCAACATATATGAATTGTGGATAAAAAGACGTTCTCAAGCGCGATACCCGTTTGGGCCCTTGATTTTAAAGCTAATGCTCAGGCTACAGTACGATAATAAAGTGTAAGGTTCAGGCTGCTATTTTGGCCTTTGGTATCTTGTCGCGATTGATTTTATAATAAGAGAGAAATAATGGCGATGCTTAAATTAAAAATAAGTGTATAATAATGTTTCACATAAGTGTGCCAGTTTTAAATCGTCTGCAATATTAGCCTGGTTCGATCCCAGCTTGTGGCACCGGGGGAAAACTTGGAACCACTCCTCCTGCATTGAGTTTTTACGTCATAGACCACTTTCCCTGAATACTTGCTGAGGTTAAAGGTTTTAGTAAGTCTAGAGATCTGTTTGCTCGCATGGCTTCAAAGGGTGGCTACCACCCTCTTACGCAATTTAGCCCGGCCACCAGTATTGGCCTTCAAAAGTCACTAGTTGGCTTACGCATGTGCGGTTCTTTGGGTATAGACTCTTAAACGCGCCTTCCCAATCGACCGCCATTACCTTTCAGTCTACGGGGAGGGTGATGAAAAAACCGGTTTTGGGGCGATGAAAATTCTGCGGTAGAGGGCTGGCTCGTTGGTTGTCTGTACGATAATGGCGACGCCCAGTAAACGTTTCAAAAAAGAGTGTATAAGCTTAGCTGATTGTAATAGTTATTTATGTTGTTTCTAATAGCCATGTCTAGAACGGTCACACATTTATGATCGACTATACATAAAACATGAATTTGAATCTCTTCGAAGTGAGCGCGCAGGGAGCTATGGCGAAGTCTCGGATCCGGCGGGTGCAATTTATTTTAAAAATGCGAATGAAGAGGAAGACGCCAAGAAGGACGTAAAGTCCCACCAGACCAGAGGACCAAGGTCATGCCGTCGGGTCGTGTCCCGTCGCCCCGTGACAGAGCGGGGAGTTCTAGAATGGTCGGAACACCGCTAGAAATAAGGGCGCGTTTAAGCAGGTCAGTGACGGCGCCGTGGCGTGACAGCCGACCAGAGCTTCATTTGCAACTCAAACCGTGGATGCCCAAGGAATCCACACGGCTTCCACAGTTGCAAACGTGCGGGACACAAATTTCGGCACCCAACCGAAGGCCGACAGCGATCCGAAAGGAGTCGTCATCTAAGAGCGTGCCCAAGGACGGCGAAGGAAGGGCGTTTTGCCAGCACCCAAGAACCACAGAGCTGACCGAGAGTAGTCAGGCTTTAATCCTGTTACTGGAAGTACGGGCGGACAACCAAGTGATAGACTGCTCGACAAATGGGGCCTCCCACGCGCGTTGATGACTTCGGAGATCCGGCCATGGCAAGATATTTGCTGAAGATTTCCGATCATGGTATTCAAGGCCTCGGTTTTAGAGGACAGGCAAGTGAAGATAGCCTCGTCTGAGAGGGGGGCTCCTAAGAGGATGTATTCGGATCGCGGTAAGAGTTTAATGCCAGGAGTCGCCGCATGGAACATAGATTGGTAGTGTAGAAAGTCTAAGCCGCCGGGGTTTAGGAGTTAAAACTTGCATTTGTAAGGGTTTAGGTCCAGGCCGATATCAGCCTAAAGTTCTTGGAGGAGTAGCAGGTAGTCGAGGACGGAACGTAAACTGCCACCCAGCGTCGAATCATCGAGGTACCAGATGTTAAGCTCAGATGCCATGCGGAAGCCACGCTATGCACGAGGAGGCAAACGAGCGCTGGACCCAATGGGTTGCCCTGCTGAACACCCCGTTTGGATGACAGGGTTGATTCGCCGTAGGTAAGATGGGAAGGTGCCCTTTAGCATTGGCGTAAAAACCAATAGAGGTCGGGGGTATCCTTGCGGACGCATTCAAGGAGACGGTCTCGTCGGATCATATTGAAAGCGTTTAAGAAATCGCCTTTCAGTAAAACAGTGGGAGCCTAATGAGGGTGGTTTACGTAGCGACGGGTGGCGTGAGCCGCGGCTTCGGCCCCTCCTTGGGTACCGGACTCCAACTGCGATGGACGAAGGAAAGGGCCGAGAACTGGCGCAATATGCGAGCAAGCCAACTTGGCTACCAGACGCCGAACGGTATGTCCGACAGTGATAGGATGGATACCCCAGTCCTTCTCCTTGAGAGCGCACAAGGCAGATCTCCTGAGGGACGAAGCCATCGAGCATATGATTACAAAGACTCGTGAGTGACTTCAGGAGACAATCGCCGGATACCCCAGAATTTGGGCCCGCGAGATCCTTGAGGTGCTGAGGGGACAAGGAATCGAGGCCCCCAGCGGAGCCGACTGGAAACGATTGCAGAGCTGTGCGGACGGCTAAGTTGGAGACATTTAAGGCAGACAAAGTTGACCGATCGTTGTCCGACTCGAAGGAAAAATCAGAATGGCCAGACGCCGAAGGATGTTTACTTCGAAGGGACGCGAGCCTAGTGGCGTTTAAACTTCCTTTATACCAGGTATGAAACAACAGTGGGTGTGATGTGGACAAGGGTTCTGATTTCGTAATTTTACATGTTCAATCTAGCTGTATTTTGCCAACCTTCAAATTTGAATTCGTTATTCAACTGATATGCGACATAAATTTTAAACATGTAAAAATATTACCATTTAAAAAATGGACTTTACTCCTGAGATTACGTTTTATAATTGGAATTGGTCTATTTTATTTTGTTTTTTATTTTCGAAAAATAACAGTTACTTTCCTTTAACAAGATTCGAAATGATCTGTAAAGATAATTTGTTTTTGATGTATAAGAATGTTTTAATTTTGTGATATTAAACCTTTAAGTGGGGGAAACGGATGGAAAGTTTTACAGCCTTTTCGGTTTTCTGTTCGTTTTTTTCTGTGGCGTGATTGAGTCTTTATAAAAAGGCCAAGATAGTAGTGGTGGCCGTCTCGACATTCGGAGCGCTCAAATTCACGATTAATGGAAGGGTCCCTGTAGATGTCTATAAATTAAAACAACGTTAATTCCGTGTTTGTCATTTAAGGCCAAATCCAACGTACCTTGAAACAAAGTTGACTTTTGCCAAGGATCCAGTACGGCAGCAGCAATATACTCTGGATCTCTAATTTCTTCTTGAAATCGGGAGGACATATTGGAAAGGAGAGTAGATTGAAAATCTCATAAAGACGGTACTTCAATGCCTTTAATTTGGGTAAAAATGGTCATTAACTGGCCAATGACAAGATGAAATGTTGGTCCGCGTATTTGAAACGCTTCTGTGGACACTTTAATTGGTTTCAATAATGAAGAATATCTATCATTATTTTATTATCACCAACGCAAGGTATTTCCAAATCTTTGGGGCATTGCTTCGCCTCTCTCGCGTCTAAAATGGTGTCACGAAGCGCTTTCAACATGCCTTCCTACAAATATTGAAACGCGATTAAAATGCTTTAAACGTTAATAAATCAATGTTTAATAATCATTTTAAGTTAGTAGAAACCACCTATGGACTGTGAGAAGGATGATAAAATTAATTTAATTTCTTCAAATTTGTTTAGGATTTAGCTATATTATCCCTTTTAATTATGGACTAATCTACTTTTTCGCGTATTTTATCATCCTCCTCACAGTCCATAGGTGGTTTCTACTAACTTAACTTATCGTATATACTATTCTCCACCACACTCCCCCCTTTTCGGCTTTCCGTTGCTATATGCAACGCGTTTTGAAATTTTTAATGTTTAGGCTTAGTTTCTCCTTTAGATTTGACAGTCGCCAGCCAGATTTCCCGCACGGTACTGATGAGTTCCAAATAGAACGAAACCGGTCTACCGTTGGAATTTCTGGCTATTTTATTTATTTTTAATTTAGATTATTACTCGAAGATCTATTTGATCCGAGTTTCGCGTTTTTTGCTCGAAGACCTATTGGTACGAGTTATTAGTAATTTTTTTTAATTTCTTCAAATTTGTTTAGGATTTAGCTATATTATCCCTTTTAATTATGGACTAATCTACTTTTTCGCGTAATAATCATTTTACCTTGACCAAATGCTCCAGGGCCAAATACATGGCGTTCCATCTGACACCGCCAATACTTCGGACATCCAAATGAGAAGGACAACGGTTTTTGAACGCTTCAGTCCATTTAGGAGAGCGATGTAGGAAAGCGATCCAAGCACTTACACACTCCCAAGGACGTATTAGAGGAGGGGGTTTGGGGGTTCAAACCCCCACCCGAAATGCTGATGACGGGGGGGGGGGGTGCCTAATAAAAAAATCAGTGAAACTTCCGTCAGCACCCCCCCCCCTTGAAATTTTCCCTCAAAACCCCCCCTGAAATAAAATCCTGGATACGCCCTTGCACGCTCCACTATTCCATTCACTACATCACTGCTCTTAATGGACTGATTCACCACTAGCTACAGTGAATGCGCAATACACCGCTTCCTTGCCCATAATGGAAAGTCATCCAAAATCCAGTGATTAGTTCCGTAGACAGTAGAACACTATTCTAATGAAAATTTGGTTTCTTAAAGGGTCATGTGACATATCAGTTGGTATTATTTGAAAGTAAAAAATTCCGCAAAACAGTCCCTTTTTCAAGTATAAAACGAGAGTAAAATGTTTGCAGCCACCAAGCTCCCCAGATTTCGATGATCCTGTCACCTACAGCTGTACAATCAATTAGGCTCTTTCCATGAGCGCACCCAGAGCGACGCATCTGAACGGTCATGAAAATTACGCGATGCGATATCGCCGCCTGTTTCCATTGTCGAATCGAACCCCCACTGATGAGTAGATCGCTCCATTTGTAGTGCTACTAACTGGCACTTTGAAGCATTTATCCTAATATCTTCTTTCTAGCCCAATGCGGTGGATTACGTCAAACTCGACTTTCACCCAAACTAATTTGACTTACGCTTACGCCACAAATTTATACGTTCATATAAATGTAAATTTGACAGTGAAATTAGTGAAGCAGTTTGGATATATAATTCAGATTGTACCTGATCATGTGAGAAAAAGATAACGGATTAATATGTTCAGATAGAAATTAGAAGCACTAGATTTACCAGTTGTTTTTCAATTCGGAAATTGGCTAAGACGCACACCGAGTATAGAAGGTATAAGGAGAGAAACACCCAAAATGTAGTGAGAACGATGCGATGACCGTTTCCAAGAAACAAAAAGGAGCGATCTTTTGACCCCGGAACACCTCTTTTGTCGTGCCAAGAAGGTCGACCACTTTTATCGCACTAACCCGTTTCCATGACCGTTCAGATGCGTCGACACCGAAAGGTCGCTCTGGGCGCGCTCATGGAAAGAGCCTCAATCTGGAAGGGGTTTCGTCGTTCATTATCTCGACGGAAGATACATTTTCAAAATAAATTAGTACAATATAGATATGAAGGTCTAATTCTATAGGTCCTATCCCCGGTTTGTTGTTCATTTTATTCAATTGTGTTTCTTATTTTTTATTTTATTCTAAATAATTATGAATTTTTGCAGTTAGCATTGTTTACATTTTCGTATATACCCTCTGTTCCGCGTTTGATTTAATTTTAAGAACACACAAATCGATGAGAAACTAAAGAAAATATTCATTTCGTCACTGATTTTAAATATTAAAAAATAAGCTATGATTATAAAAAAATATATTTTTTTAAAATGTAGGCTCCCCGCCGAGTGAGTGGAGGTTGTCGAACAATCCATCCGGTCGCTCACCGTGAATGAGATCCGTCAGCATTAAAAAATGAATTCAATCACTCGGGTACTTCTCTCTCGACTTTTCGGCAGCGCTTTCTAGTGAACGAGTTATTTGGCCGCTAGAGGACGCGGCGCTCAAAAGTGAGCATGCTAGCGCGTCGATCGGCTGAGTTCGCTCAACGCGTCGAGAACGATCAGTGACTGAGATAATTTCTCGGTGCTCGGCCTGAGCTGGCTCAGTTTTGCTTTTATTCTGAACAAGATTAGCGGACATCGAATCTAAAGTGCTCGCTCACTACAAAGGATTTTCAAATATAAGCGCTCGTAATTTTTTCCCATCTCTCTTCGCCAGAGCTCCCTGCGCACTTACAACAAAGACGACTTAAAAAAACATGTTTAATGAATGTATAGTCGATCATAAATGTGTAACCGTTCTACACATGGCTCTTGCTAAAACATAAATAATCAGCTAAGCTAATACCCAAGGAACCGCACATGCGTAAGACAACTAGTATATGATAACGTTTTCTCGTCATTTTAGAGGAGACGACACATTCGTAATTTTCAAAAACTTGTTTCGCGGGGAGCAGATTTGATTGGATCTCTAGATTAATATTCCCAACTCAATGGAGCCACGTACGAAAATCGCGTATGGGAAATTAGTTCAAAAACTTCTCACATCGTTTTCTGGCGCTAGTCAAGCCCCCCTTGAGAAAATTCGCAGCCATGTTATCGAATGGGAGGAACTGCGCGGAACTTTGGAATTTCAATTATTATCGCGTAATGTGCAATTTTTTGTAAAATATTTTTTTAGTAATATTTAAGTTAATTAATAATAAAAAAGTTAAACACCTCTTGAGATTTTTTAACGCAAAGTAAAGTTTTGAAAAACGTTATTAAAATTTGGTCATTCTGGAGCCAGAAGTCGCCGTCGACGTTTTCTGTATATAAATGTAAACATAAACACGTGGGTCTCCTTACAGCTGTATTTTTGCTATGTAGTAACTTCCAGGGGCCTTTGTTTTGTATTAATGTTTAAAAATTTATTTTAATTAAAGTAGTGAAATAAATGAATTTTAATTAACTAACTGACACTTGGAAGATCACTATGAATGAAAAAAGTGATGGAAACTTGGAAGGTATTTAAATCTGATAAATATAATAAACCAATGTGAATTTCCCACTGAATGATACACAACTAAAAATTTAGAAAACTAAAATTTACAACTTGAGTACTTTTTAAGAAAGAGGCTTATGCACAAGTTCTTTCACTTTCTCAAATTTTGCGGACAGAGTTTTGGTAATATTTGTGATAATTGGAAGTACGACCTTTCAACAAATTAAATCAGCAATTTCATTCGGTGATTATTATTCAAATAACATTGGATGTAAGGGCATAGAGCAATTTTTGGCCACAAGTGGATTTCAATGTTTTTTTTAAAATGGCAGGTGAATCCCGGAGATAGGGTGCAGCTCTCTCTGTGAATGTTGTTACTATAGCCTTTAACATGATAAAGCTTTGCTGCGGATACCTAAGGTTTCCTCTGTCGGACAATTTTATCAATCCAACTAATGGTGAGTCAGAATTAGGCTGTGATACATTTTCAAGGCACAATTCGCAAAAATGTTTTTCCTCTAGGATTTGTACTACATAACCAGCCAAGTATGCGATACTTGCTAGCCGTAAGGTGCATCTCTGTGTATCTGGGTACTCATAACTTCAGATGGTAACGTAACTTCATTGCCGTTAAAAATAGTTGAAAATCCATCGAGTCTAGTATCAATCATGGCTGATAGATCTGTGAAGCTGTCTTGGGGAACGTTAGATGTTTTAGGTTTTGTTAATGATATAGTGCCTCTCTTAAGGTAGGATTCCAAACTGAATATAGTTTATCTTGCATCAAGCATGTCATTCCCTCCAGCCATTTTCCTGAGAATGCTGAAAAACATTTCAATAGCATCGCTCGTTAAATTTCTTGTCAAGACAAACTGGAAACCAGATTTAAGAATTTATGACACGCAAGATATTGTAGACAATGAAGTTATTCTAATAGATATTATAGATTCATATGTTTCCTTTGTCAATATTTTCTTTAATTTGCGGATCTTGATAGTAATCACTTTCCTTAAAATGTCCCACTACAAACAAATCTTGCGTGATGCGTAAGCTTCATTGACCCCAAAATCTTTTCTAGATATGTTCTTAGTCCATAATTTGCATAAACTTTCATCAACTGGAAACTGATGAAATTATACATTGATATTCTTCTTAGATTCACAGAATGGAACACAACAAATTTTTGTGGTGGGCATTTTTGCAAATTAAAAATAGGCAATATTTTAAAACTTAAGTTTGAGAAATGTGAACTTAATTTAAAGAATAATAAAGGTATTTATTAAATAATATGAATAATATTGTGGTTATTTATTTAAAATTCTGATAAAAAATGCGAATACTGGTTTGAAAATTGTGAAAAACAAAAGAAACTTTGGTTAGGCTTAGCAATTAACTAATAAAACTCAATATAAGCATATTACTTTAATTAAATAAATGTTTTAAATGAAAACTTATTAGATAAAGATCAAATAATAAGATTTATATCCCAAACTTTCCAGAAGTTTTTGAAAAACAATGCAAAAAGGATTAACTAGTTGAATTTACCGCCATAGAAAACTATTAAATATCCCGCTAATTTTTGACATTTAAGGGGGGGCTCAGACAGCGCTCCTAGTGTTAAAAGAAGGTATTCGCGGAAATACATAGGAGAGGAAATCTTTGCCTGGGCCGCTATGAGCGCGAAGCAGATCTCGAGACGGCCGTGATGGAGCCAACAGATCCCTACACTTACTATAGCCGCTAACCTCAACCAGATTTTAAGGAAAGGGGATACCGAAAAACTTTGTGGGGAAATCCGTCTCATAACGTACAAACGCAAAATGGCGGACCTTCAATGCACTAGCTCGAGTATGCTAACCCTTAGCTTGTTTGTCATAAGTCAAACCTTACAACCACAAGTATGCCAGAGCTTTGCTTAGTAACTATATTCCTCAGATTGCGTACACATTAGATTATTGGTATATGAGTTTGATTCTGAAGTATTAAGTATTTGAATTAAATGAAATTTTTTATAATATTCAATACTATCCGAATCGTAAAATTTCAGGAAATAATGGTTTTATGTCGGATAATAATTATTATAATTTTAGTAAACCGTTTATTAGGTCGGTCCCTCAAAAATTAGCTAGTAGGATGTAGAGGTTGAAGTAAGTGGCTCTAGTGCAGGTGGCGCCTTGGGTATTAGTCTAGCTGATGGTGATTATTATTATTATAATATGTTAGGAACGTCAACGGTAAGGCACGTCAAATGTAAATAAAGTAAGTTATCGTTTGAAGTGCATTGTAAGGATCGCCGCTAATAACGTCCCTTGTTAGTAACGTCCCTTGATAGGAACGTCCTTTGTTGGGATCCCCTTGTTAGAATCGTCCCTAGTTAAAAACATCCCTTTTTTGAAGTCGTACATTTGATGACATGGTTGGCTAAGCTCAAGCTTGCGTTGACCCACTTTGTAAACAATTATTTAGCGTGTTTGAACTATAATACTGTTCCGGTGGTGTTGATATAATTTCAGGTGCATCGGGCTATAAATCTGAAGTATTTAATACACTCTACTGTTTTTGAAAACTATTCTGCGTTTGCGACGTTAACATATTATTAAAACTAGTACAGGTTTTCCTTAAGTGGTTGATTCGATCGATTCCCATGATATGTGAATTAGGGCGTATCTTTGCTTTCACGTATCACAGAAGTTTAATATGGCTAGTACAATTGGTTAAAACTTCAAAGTATTTTTTTAAGCAAAACGTGTGGCAATCGATTGTGGTTGTCAATACGGATATTATTTTTTTAATTATGCTCCGATATCTACAAACATCGTCGGTCACGAGATGGCGACAGTCAAAAGCTACACATTTTTTAAAAAAGCGCTAACCAATGAAAATGAGTGTGAATGTAAAGAAAAGCTACAGTACATCTGAATAAATTTCCACTCTAAACTATTAATCACCCTCTCAAATACCTGTCGATTATTGGTCGCGCTTAATGACACTCGGCTACCCTCAAATAATGTTTTTCGTCAGCGAAGCTGAGCTTTTTCCTATAATTAGCAGAAAACATGGTCGAACCATTTCGATAGCGAAATAACGTTCTATTAGGAATTATTTTTCGCAATACACAGTATACTCATGTAAACGTTGTAAAATACATTTGCTATGAGTCATTTTGTTTTCGCTTTAACTGTACGTGTTCTAGCACGAACCTTTTGATATCGCTCGATCGAAATAAATTACTTTTCGTACATTATTTACGAGAAATTGAAGCCTGGAGGTACACTTAAATATTATTTATTTGTATTATTTTATCTTAAAATTTTAAATAATATTAATTGAAACAAATTACCAAATAATTAGTTTAGTTTAAAACGTTTTTGTGTAACTAAATAAAAATTTTCACATGTGATTTCTTTCAATTAATATTGATATTGTTAAATTTAACCGTGTTAAAATTTTTATTGAACTTCAACGTCAATTTATAAATAATTTTACGGATATCATTAAAATTCTACTTCAGATAACGATGTGCAGTTTCACGTTTTTAACAATGTTTATAATAGGTGAGTTCTGATTATAATCTTTAAATTGTTTAATATAGGAACAACAACTATATAAAATTGTTCATGAAATTTAGTGTAGACAAATTATTGAGGCAAAAAAAGACTATCTTAGTCACGGGTTATTTTAGGACTAGTGACTTCAGTTAAATCTAGAACTCACATTATTTCAGTACCTGCGCTAGAAATTTCTTTTGGGGGTCTATTTTTCACGAACATATACACAAACGGATAGGGCGTTATCATTCACCGCTATAAAATTTTGCGCTTTATTTTTGTTGTTCTACTTATAAGCTGCGGGAGATAATTTTCTTGTCCCCGGCAAGCAAATAATTGATCAATTTAGATGGAATTTATCGAAAGGATTTATGTTTTAAAGAAAGGTCTCGCTTAAATTTCCACTGGTTGGCGAAGACTTCGTGGGAAGGTATTTCTTAAAGTTTCGAAATTTCTGTTAAGGGAAAACACGGGTGTCGGCGCTGTTCAGGGTGGTGAAGAAAATGTTTATTGGGCTGTAATTACAGGCGGGCCCTCAGCTAGTTGTGTGTTTCGAGGCGCTCCACCACAGTAAGACCCTTTTCCCCATATGATAATTACCGGGGTACCCCTCCCCATTTTTCCCATGTGATAATTACCGTGGTACCCCCTCTCCGCTTTTCCCATGTGATAATTACCGTGGTACCCCCTCTCCGCTTTTCCCATGTGATAATTACCGTGGTACCCTCTCCCCCTTTTCTCCATGCGAGAATTTCCGTAGTTTCACCCCTCCCACTTTCCAACGCGAGAATTTAAGTGGCACCCTTTACTCCATAGTCGAACCACCGCAGTAAGGCCCGTCCCCCCCCTTTTTCCCCATGGTATGATTACCGTGGTGCTCTTTTACCCATAGTAAAACCACCCCAGTAAGGCCCTTCCTCCCCCTTTTCCCCATGTGATAATTACCGGGGTACCCCTCCCCATTTTTCCCATGTGATAATTACCGTGGTACCCTCTCCTCCGTTTCTCCATGCGAGAATTTCCGTAGTTTCACCCCTCCCCCTTTCCAACGCGAGAATTTCCGTGGCACCCTTTACCCCATAGTCGAACCACCGCAGTAAGGCCCTTCCTCCCCCTTTTCCCCATGTGATAATTACCATGGTACCCACCTTCCCCTTTTTCCTATTTGATAATTACCGTTCCTCCCCTTTTTTCCCATGTTATAATTACCGTGGTACCCACCTCCCCCTTTTCCCCATGTGATAATTACCGTGGTAACCTTTTCCCCATAGTTGAACCACCCCAGTAAGGCCCTTTCTCCCCCTTTTCCCCATGTGATAATTACCGGGGTACCCCTCCCCCTTTTCCCCATGTGATAATTATCGTGGTACGCCCTCTCCGCTTTTCCCATGTGATAATTTCCGTAGTATTCCCCTCCCCCTTTCCAGTGCGAGAATTTCCGTGGTACCCTTTTCCCCGCAAAAATAACACAAACTCGCCCTCGTACCAAACCCCTCTGTACCCCTATAAACCCCCTGTATCCAATGGCTGATGCATAAAGACCACGGGACTAACGTACGCGGAGAGGGCCACGGGACTTTAAAATCGGAACGAACCCGAAACCCCCCCCCCCTACTCCCTCCCCGTTTCCGAAACTCACAGGCCCTCTGAAACTACCCCTTACGATCCACCCCTCCCGCCACCCTCCGAAATCCGCGGCAGACAGAGAGAAAATTTCGGGTGTATTGCGTGTTGGGACAAACACGGCCCAACTCTCAGGGGCGACTGATTTTGAGCATTTTTAGAAACTGACATTTGCGTCACTTTCGAAAATTTGTAATACAGAATTTAAAAACCAAATCGGAAATCAAAGTGGACTCGATGCGAAAACGCAAATCGCAGCGTACGTAAAGAATGTCACGTGACCCTCGCGCCCGTATCGCGCGCGCGAAAAGCGTCGGAAAATCGAGAAATTAATCTCGAAAATCGGTTGACGAACCTACCACCCAACCAACAGCTTTTTATTGTATAGATTGCTCCAAAAGTGACATTTTTAATAAATAAAAATAAAAATATCGTTCTTTCTTTTCGTTTTATTACGAGATAATAATAATGGTAAGGGAATTATACCTGCGAAGCTAAATTTATTCTGCGCCTTTCAATTCCAGCATTGGCCATTTCCGTTTGTTGCACAATAAACGCGGTTGCGAGTACAAATGTTATATAAGTATAACTAGTGCTAAAAATAATTTTTTTAATCAATTCATACAGATATGGTTAACCGACAATCTAATTCAATGTATCTTTTGTTTTCAGTTTCTGGTGCTTTCACTAATCAAACGCCGGTCAATGACACCTCCACTGAAAAAAGGAATGACTGTGAAGGCCTGGTGACGAATCTCCTTGAGCTTGTCCAGTTTTTGGACATAACTATTTTTGACAAAATTCTTTTCGAGGGGACTATCGATTTACTATCATTTGGTAAGCATTTGGTATTGACAGATTAAGAGCTCTTTCTTGATTCGGTGGGTGGTGGTGCATGGCCGTTCTTAGTTGGTGAAGCGCATGGGCAAGTATTATAACGACCCTCCCCCTTCCCTTATAGCTCTAAACTCAAACTAGAATTTCCACCTAAAATATATCATGTGGTAAACAGAAGAGTAGACCACCAGCGATATTAAATCCACGACTGATATTCACGTTTCTTGGGCAGCGTACCATGCAAATAGCAATTGCCAGCAGCTTAACAATTCTGATTACCCTTTGGCAACTTCTGCTATATTCCCATTATTTCTAGACGATTCAAAATCTGTCGATTTATAGGGTGATCAGTTTCGTTATATGTATTAAACCTAGAGATAATTTTATTTTATTATTACGCAGGAATTATGTATTAAACCGTTTAAACGAACAGAAAAAGTCGAAAGGGCATTGCGTGTGAGAATTATTAATAACATAAGGATATAAAATCGTGCTGCCATTTCGATAAGCGCAATGTTTTATGTCTAATAGTTCCCTTTGCGAAGCTTAAACTACTCGACATAAAACCTTGCGCTTTCAAATTTTTTCTACTACGGCATCATTGTAGTGCGGGTATGTCTGCAAACCATAATATTTTATACTTAACTCAATTTGTCAGAAATCCAACTTTTATTAATATCGATGTTTTGCGTTTCCAAGAATGTTCCATAGAGAAGAACAACCACTCCACCTCCCTTGAGTTTTAAACTCTGAGGTGAGGTCGCGTGCGTACTATCTATCTGATTGATAAGTCCTCTTGTTTTAATATTTTCAGGACAAGAAGAAAAAAATGTCTTGCAAAAATTAGTTTTCCTGGTGGAGAAAATTGGTTTCAATACATTTGGTGGAGGCATTGAACAGGATCTGATTGAGTTTTCTAGAAAAGTTTGTCTTTAACGAATTTAAACGGGATACATCAAATAATTTAAAGAAATTTAACGAAAAAATAATTCGCTTCATTATTATACTCTAAAACGTAAGATAACCAAATATTTACTCATCTTAAAGTACATTTATTATTAAACTTTGTATGACAAAATAAAATTTAGTTATTTCCGCAATGTGGAATTCTCTTATCATAAAAATATCCTCTGACAATGAAAAAAATATGTATAGCGATAGGCGTTTTTTTAAAAGGCATCTTTAAAGGTTCAATTTAGAAAAATGCTCCTCTAATTTGTATGCACATTTATATCATTTCACTTAGAAATAAGCCGAATTATCTAAAATCGAAACAGTGGTTTATGAAACTTCTTCCAGAGGTCTCAGCTCGGGTGGTCATATCTAAGAAGTCTCCGGTTCTTTCATTAACGTTTGCTTTTTACCAACATTTACTATGTGCAGTGCGTGATAACGTGATCCTACGAACATCACCTAACAGCGCTCTGAAACCTTTGTTAGAGACTCAGTGCTACCCCACCTTTAATTCTTATATGTCATTAAAGAAGCCAGATCAGTCCTTGTTAGCCACTCAAGGTTGCGTAAACGTTCCCTCTCATTAACCGCGTAAAGATCTTAATTTCGATGCTGTTTGTTTCCGGTTGAAATTTTGACTTTTAATATAATTCTTATCCTAAAGATAAACCCATAACAAGAACAATGGTCCTTATACTAAATTTAAAATAATCGTTATGGTAGGTTTCTTAATGAATAGTATCTATCTTTCGATTTACGAAATTTGTTTCAACTATTAGGCCTATTAAAGGGTTCGCATAATTCAAGAGAAGTATTAAACTCTTTTGTAAGTCAGATAACTTGTACGCTTAGCAGGGGCCATTTTCATTTACAAGAAACGTCTAAATAAATAAGAATGTAACTTAGTTTTCTTGAAAAGTTTCTCACAACTGTCACAAGGTGTGTCATGGAACTCAACTGTCTGGCGTACATTCTTAGCAAATCCCACTCATCTAACGCAGGTCTTACAAATTCAGTTACATCACACTGAAACATTTCGCTGTTCAACAATTCTGATGAGTTACATGTTTTTAACAAGATAACAGCTTTAATCGTAACATCCCGAAGGAAATAGAAATTTCCTTTATCAATAGCACTGCAAATATTTTTCACCATAGTACGTAATCTTCTATAATGAGGAAATAACTATCTTATAATCCTTAAATAGCTATGACATTTAATGGAATCACGACAAAATAATCCATGCCCTTTTCCGTTAGAACAATAATAACAACTGTCAAACGTTCTAAACAATTTATGAATATCACTCTCCTTACAATAGCCAACGATTTTTAAAATTTCCACAAGTTTTTCTATAAATTTAGGTCTAATGTTGCAAATGTCATCACATTCCCAAAAAATACCAATTGAAGTGCTCTTTTTTTCACCGTCAACTTCTCTCTTGTTAGGATTTTCCATAAGTTGAAGTAAATTACGTACTTTACCATAAATATCAACTACTAATGGCATTTATATGAATCACGTGTGTTAGAGTGATCAGATGTTTTCCAGAAATAAGCTTAATTCAAAGAATTGTGGATTTTTCCACCACCCAAGCTTTCAACCAAATTATTTGCATCTACATGTGCAGTCTTCGATATAAATTGACATATAGTTTTGCACTTATGTTTTAAACAATTGGACAACTTTTTAAATTAATTGTTTACAACTAACTTTAAATGAAAAACCTTCCTAGCCAGTAATTGGCATTCCAGTTGAAATTGAATAAACTTTACAATACACCTAGAACCAAATGGTACTGAACATTCATCAAACTTCTGCTTCATCATATTTTCAACCAACAAAGTGACCTGAACTTGCTACGAAACATTTTTCTTCGATTTACGAGAGTGACTAATTTCTATATCACAAGTTAAGTTTTGTTTTAATTAATATCGTAACATTATTTTTATATTATGTAATTGCGCGTTATGTCTATTGTATTGTTCTTTCTTTCTCTAAGCAAAACAATTTTTTTCCTTATACTTTTTATCATATATAGCATGTTTTGATAAGTTTTCTAAGCAATAATTACTTTTTCCGGTTTTGTTTTTAACAATCTCATGCGAAGTAATTTCTAATTTAGGAAATTTTCTACCATGATTCAAATCAAGATAACCAGCTATATTGCAATTCCTTTTCAACTGACCACTAACGTGGCCAGATTTAATGCCACTAGGGTCAATTTCCCCACCAGAACACTGATGCCACCATGCACGATAATGTTCTGGATAATATTAATAAAATTGATTAAACTTCGAAGTTAAAGAATCAATGTTTAAACCTGAAAATAAAAACAGAAAATTGAAAACGTTTCGTCAACCACAGACGCATAATAAAAACGTTATTCAAGGAGATTTTTCTCTAAATAGTGTCTAAAGGAGAAAATACTAAAAACGTAGATCCCTTGTCAGAAGTGCGTTACGCACCAGTTGGCAATGGTTACGCTCAAGTATTAAACTCCGACGCCATACATATCGAAGCATCTGGATTAGATGATTTAATTGATGCCATGTACAGCAAATTACATGCGCTTAAAAATCCAGGCTTCTCGAGGAATGTACCTCATAGTATATTTGCTTTCTACTGCAGTTCAGTTACCTATGCCAGGGTTGTAGAGAGATGGTTCGATCAGAATTTTCCCTGTATTAGAGTTTGGCGAAAGAAAACGTTACCGATAGATGGCGCGTCCGACACCGTGTAGCCCCTTCACACATTTATGAGCTTTTCCTCATTGCGTTTGGGTAATAAAAGTGAACCAACTTTAAAGGAAGTTGCGGGAAATTTAAAATGTGATAGCTCACACCCCTAGTTTCATTTCTTGGTTTTTAACACGTGCAAAAATGAATAATTTTACCGATGGGCAGTTCACTCCTTCGCAGAGTGCAGAAATAATCAAGGTTAAAAAAATAATGACGATTAAATTTTATACAGCCAAAGTTACAGATATTAAATTTAATGCAGGCTAGGCTTCAATTTTAATCAGATTTAATCAACCAAGAGTGCAGATTTAATCATGGGAGTGAACTGCGCCTCGAATTTTACCCAGTTTTTCAAAATGACTCAAATTTCAGTTGAAGAATATTTACTCTAATTAAAACTTTCGGGACCAGAATTTACTCATTGTTTTCACTCAACAATACATGTATTGTTCAATTGGTTTTTAGTTTTAGATTTCTTTAGATTGCTTACTTAATGATTTCTTTTTTGCCGGCTTCCTCTATTTCTGTTTACATTTTTACATATGTAAAACATAATGGGACTCTCAACCTATGGCTTATGTGGTAAAATCCAGGGTAGAAAACACTTAATTTGTAATATTTTCAAATAAGTCTTCTGTTGGTTTAGCACTAAATATTTTTACAATTCTTTCAATTTCAATAACTAATGAAATACGTTGCTGCGATGGATGTATAAGTCCACCCCTATACCTCAATTGTACCAAAAAAGCTTCAGGCATGAATTTAGCTTCTTCGTCTCTTGTTGTTGAAAAACATTTTTCAGAGATCTTAAATTTTCCCAATTTGGCAGCCACATAACCAGCCAAGTAAAATAGTAGGCAGTCTTCGGCAGTTGCTTGATTGTAGTTGTTTACTTTGCAATAGGAATTCTGCCACATTTTAATTTCGTCATAATTACTTGATATGAGAAGTCTGTCGATCTCTTCTTCAATAGTGGTTTTGGCATTACCCTCCTTTCAGAATTTCCAGAAATTTTTAACAGCACTCTCGTAGAGTCGTTATTATACTCCGCGGCAGCGGAGTAAATTTGGAGCTCAGTTTTCCCTCCGCCTTAAAAACCCGCTGAATTCTATATGATGCTTTTTAAGGCAGCCCAAAACGGTGGAATCCGCGTCACGTCAACTTAACGTGTACACGATCGGGATGGAGCCGCGAATCGAAACTTTAAAGTCGCCCGTTATTTTTTGCTGGTGATTATAAAATCAACCACTCGCCGGATTTTAATTTGGAGACCAGATTTGGATTCCTTGGATTTCGTAGCAGTGCCCTCGATATGCACATTTTCCTATTTAATTAGTTAACACCGTCAAAAAATGAAGTATTTAAAACATAAAACGCGGCTCCCGCTTTCTTCGTAATTTTCTGTGTATTTTACTTTTTAAACAATACACCCGTCGGAGAGGGCGGTGTAATTGTTAAGGACACGCACTTCCGTTAATATTTATTCATTTTAATTTTACTTTCAGTTTGAACATTTTCTCTTCTTTTTATATCAAATAAATTATATTACTTAAATTCCTCGAAGAATATTACTTATATTCCTAGAATTCATTCTCTTGTCATTTTCATTCATTTTAGGCTCCCAACGCCATCTCGTATAAAAAAATAACTAAGAATTTTGCAAATTGTTGTATTTTTCACTTAATATAACTAAGAATTTCGGAATTGCTGTATTTCTTACTTAATATAAATTGATTATTCATAATGGTGTTTAAATTCATTAGTATTTAAAATTTTAGTTTAAACATTTAATCTAATTTTTATACCGCCATCTAGTAACAAAAATTAACTTAGAATTTTGTAATTGCTATATTTTCCACTTATAGTTATTTATAATAGTATTTAATTTCAGTAGTATTTCCAAAATTATTGTTAAAAATATTAAATTACACTCCTTAAATCTGAGCAAACCAGCACCTACACACGGGTACACGATTCATATTACAAAAATTTATTTTTGTTTCCTTGTTTTTTGAAAAACTGGCTCAATTATCGACAAACTTTTAATGATACAAACATTTCATTTTTAATATTTTTAAAAAAATTACAAGAGTGACTCAACCAAATTTTCTAAACCACCACTTCTCATAAATGGGCATATATTATAACAAAAACAGTTCTTCGAACTGAAAAACAGTTTAGAGCTCGTTAGAGGTGCGGCCTTAAAGGGACATATATTATTTTTTATTAATGATTCATTTGTGAAATTAATTGAAATATTATTAAAAATACGCTTGTGAACAACAGAATGACGTCATTCTGCTTTCAAATCACAGTCCACTGCTCCTCCAATTTTTAACACAAAATCTTTGGTCAAATTTTGCCCACGAAGGTATCCATATTTATTTTCTTCACTACTCATTTAACATTAAAATTTTAAAATTTATTATTAATAGTTTATTTTTTGTTGCAGATCACTGCAATAAATAACTAATAAACTAATAATAATAAATTTTAATGTTAAATGAGTAGTGAAGAAAATAAATATAAATATGGATACCTTTGGGGCCAAATTTGACCAAAGATTTTGTGTTAAAAATTGGAGGAGCAGTGAACTGTGATTTTAAAGCAGAATGACGTCATTCTGTTGTTCACAGGAGTATTTTTTAATACTATTACAATTAATTTCACAAATTAATCAACAATAAAAAATAATATATGTCCCTTTAAGGCCGCACCTCTAACGAGCTCTAAACTGTGTTTTCAGTTCGAAGAACTGTTTTTGTTATAATCAATATTGGCTCGTTTAGGTGGTTCAATCAGACTATGAATAGAAAGTAGTCTGTAAACATATAAAAATTGATTCGGAGTTGGATGGTCTTCTCCGCCGCATGACTGTCGTACCATTCCAAAAAGCGTTGAAAATGTAAAACGGGTTAGCAAGTTAAAATTAAAAATATCAAACTGAATATTAATTTAACAGTTTAAATGTGATGGATAATTACAACATTGGAGGGGGTTGAGTCCCTTATTCCAGTGGTCACTGTTTAAAATATACAGAAACATTACCTCTAGTGGGTCCTGGTTTAGTTTGCCAGTTAGAATATAGGCAAAACCTTGATCTAGCAAGGTTTTGGCTAATTCTACCGTACTTTTTAGAGTTACTTTTAAGGCAGCACATGTTTGGAGACTAAGTAAAAGTCTCTCAGGTTTTTTCTTTTTGTCTCCTTCTTTGGTTTTTGGTGGCTCTGGTATTTGGAGTGATTCGTAATAAGCTTCCCAGTTTATCAACCATTCAAGCATCTCTTCTAATTCCTTGGAATAAAGCGTGTATTTAAATCTATGTTAATTACAATAAAATTGAGACTACTAGTTGTAAAAAATACCTCTATTTGCCCATTGTGTAAGCGCAAACCCTTGACTGGAGTTCGGCCTTTCAATAAATCAAACATTCTGTTTAATCTACCAGTAAATGTAACAGTTGTATTGCAATTTTGCAGTCTCGGAAAACCAAGCTCCTTGTAAAAGACCATAGCAGTCGCTACAGAATTGCTAAAAAACTAGAAAAAACATGGGAAAATGTGAAGTTATATTTTAAAATACTATTATTATTATTATAAAAAAATGAAATACCTGATTGGCCAGCCTAACAGATTGCTTTTGAAAGTTGTTTGGGTTTAAATGCACTTCCGTCAGCTTAGGAGCCACTCTCAAAGACGTTGCCTTATTCAAATCGGCTACCACAAGCTGACAGTAATCCGACATTTCTACTGTACCATCTGGTACCTAAAATTTAGTTACTTTACATTATATTTTTTATCAAATTACAAAACGTTATAAATTACCAGGAATCTTGTAGCTTTGACAAGGTTGTTGCGAATGCATTTTAATATGTGAGGAGTGTCGCAAACTATATACAGGGTGTCTCAATTTGCTCGATCAGGCCATTTTTCTCAAAATGTATTTATGCTAGGGTTCTGAAATTTTCCGGGTTTATTTGTTAGGTATGAAAGGCTTTGGTTACTAAATTTCAGAAAAATCGAACGATTTTGTGCCGTTTTGGAAAATTTATTTTTTCACCGATAGGTGTCACGCAAAATGTTTCAATAGAAAAGTTGTAGGGCATAGTCGAAAGTGTAAAAATAATTTTGGTTCGGTTGAAAGGGACCTATTTTTCACTGAGTTTGGAGGTCGGGGGAAAACAAGTTGTACTAGCAGGCAATAGCCTTTAACGAATTGTAGGTAACATGCATTTCAGTTATAAGATTTCGAAAAATAAACAAATAATAATTAGCCCAAGTGACAAATGTTTTTAATGACTTCTACAAAATGTTTTCAAAAATGCCACCTTCTGATGCAATGCACAAATATGCACGATGTTGCATATTGCGAAATGCTCCCCGAACCATTTCTGGAGTCACCCGGCGACATGCTTCGATGATTCTTTGCCGTAAATCTTCAACGCTCGTCACAGGTGTTTGGTATACGTAGTCCTTTACGAATCCCCAAAGAAAAAAGTCGAGTGGTGTTAGATCAGGGGATCTTGCAGGCCAACGAACAGGACCAGTTCTTCCGATCCATCTTCCAGGAAACTCGTCGTTTAGATATGCAACCACGTCACGATATAGATGAGGTGGCGCCCCATCTTGCTGGAACCAGATGCGTCTGTACTTGGCCAGAGGAATGTCGTCCAATACGTTGGATATTTCATTTTGAAGGAACTCCAAGTAGTTTTGACCGTTCAGACGATTTGGCAGGAAGAACGGTCCAATAATTCTGTCACCTAACAGACCAGCCCAAACATTTAAGCGAAACTGCACTTGGTGGCGGTGAGGAAATCCCCAGTGTGGATTCTCGTAGTCCCACATATGTTGGTTTTGACGGTTGAAAGGCCCATCTCTTCCGAATGAACATTCGTCGGACATCAGTAGTTGATCGTGAAAATCCTGGTGTGGGTCAGCCATGAGGCAAAACTAATTGTAGAAGTCGAGTCGGCGCTGTCTATCACCGTGATGCAGTTTTTGGTGAAGTGTCGCTCGATAAGGATGAAAATGGTGTCTTTTGAGTGTTCTCCAAACGTAGTTTCGATCCAACCCTAAGTCAAAGCTGGCAGTCCTGACGCTCGCTCGAGGATTGGCGACGAAGTAGGCAAGTATGGTGTTTTCCATGTCGATGTCCTGGAGACCACGACCACGAAACCTCGGATTGATATTACCCCAGTTGTCGAAGTCGCGGACCACTCTAAGAACCGTCGTATGACTTGGTCTGTAATTGGGAAATCTTCGTCTAAATAACTGACTTACTAGAGTAGCATTACGACGACCTTCTCCGTAAAATAATTCTAGCATATGAGCGCGCTGATCTCGAGTGTAAAGAGGCATACTGGACAACAATCAGCCAAGCTGAGATAATGTTTTAACTTTGAAATGTAAACGCTTTAATACTACTCGGACAATTGATATTTCACGTTGAAAAACAACAAAAAAATAAGCGTAATTTTTGGTCTACAAATCTTTGTTTGATGATCTTACTCGTAACCACGTCGAAATGGAAGACGCGGTCTTTGTCTAATTAGGTGTTGAACGTAATAATTTTCTTTAACAATAACTTTTTTGCAGATCTGATTATTAACTACATAGCTGAAAGCATAAGTTCCCTAAAATAAATGTACATGTGTGTTGTGATTATGTACGATTGTTTACGTTAAAGGCTATTGCCTGCTAGTACAACTTGTTTTTTTCCCCCGACCTCCAAACTCAGTGAAAAATAGGTCTTTTTCAACCGAACCAAAATTATTTTTACACTTTCGACTATGCCCTAAAACTTTTCTATTGAAACATTTTGTGTGACACCTACCGGTGAAAAAATAAATTTTCCAAAACGGCACAAAAGCGTTCAATTTTTCTGAAATTTAGTAACCAAAGTCTTCCACACCTAACTAATAAACCCTGAAAATTTCAGAACCCTAGCATAAATAGATTTTGAGAAAAATGGCCTGATTGAGCAAATTGAGACACCCTGTATATCACTTTGGGTTAATCACAGGGATGTTTGAAACTATTGGTGATATTTGGTCCTTTGACACCAAAACCTTAGGCTGTCAAAGCGGAACGGTTTGTTGAGGCCCCATCAGATACCAATGCATCAACAATTTCTCCGGTTTGGTTCCAATGTATTATTTCTTGTAGAATCAGTTTTGTCAAGACAACAGCTGGTGTAGCACCCGCAGAACAAAACGCTCCTATAGCCTGAACCCATCCGCCCTTTAAGGGTTGGAAATAAAAAACTATCGGATGGTCTCCATCTCTATCGGAGTGTGGTTCATGATGTACTTCGCCGTAGTCGACCTTTCCAATGACTTTCCCTTCATTTGGCCTAAAATCCAAATGTTTACTAATTTGAATTTCATCGAACATCAATGTTCCTCTTCTTTCTTTCTCTGGAAGGTGCGATAACTTTATTTTGAGGCTTGCAAAAAGAGTGTCATCGAATCCAAATTCTGCTTTAAGATTTTTCACAGCCCGGTTCAAAGTTGGAATTGATGGCAACGGTAGATCACTGTTATCCCTTAGAAAGTTGTACGTTGAAGTTGATTTGATTTTTAACAGGAGACTATCCAGAATCCTTTCTTTTGAGTATCGGTAGCCAGTAGATGATTTTGCGGATGAGTTAGAAAGGCACTCCGTAATCACTTATTGTTGACGTTTGGCTAGTTTTTTTATTATTAATTCATCCTTCCTTAGTTTCTGAATATTCTTTTCCAATTCCTTAACCTTGATTTGAAGTCTCTTTATACGCAGACATTTTGTTTTGACAGACCGACGTAAATTGTACAGTTGGTTCAAATTTCTCTCATCAGAAGGGGTGCGTGCTCTCGTGTTTGTGGCTGTAGATAACTTCCATATTAATATATTGAAATTTGTACCGAAGAAAGGGCACAAACTTACTCAAAGACATAGTTGGAGTTAAATCAATATTTAAATTCAAATCCATCTCTTGCTGAGCAGCTGAATTAGACGCTGGTCTCTTTCTCACAAAAAATTATCATTTACTGAGTTTAATTGAGAGTTAAATATCTTACCAAGACATGCGGACTGTTTTCATCTAGCCGGCATTTTAATTTTTCTTTCGCTGAGAAATAGAGAAATGGTCATTAGAACTCTACCTAATCTGAGAAATTTAAGTTTTCAAAATATTTTCACACTTACCAGGAGATATTAGTTATTAGTTTGCATTATTTGTTATGTCACTTAGTGCTGGCTTTCTAATGGAAATAAAATTTTATTTCGGGGTAAGCGCTCTTCTTTCCCATTAATAATATGGACAAAATCTTTCAAAACGTACTTTGCCTCACAATGAAGTTTGCCAAATTGATGCCCAGTTCATTTAAAACTTTTTCTTTCCATAATGGTTTTTTGTTGGGGTCTTTGGGAATTTGGAAAAAAATGTAATTTGGTTCCTCGTTTTTTAGATATTTCAATGAAATCGCTATTAGGAATGTTGCACGTGGTCATTTTTCAATTTTCAGTGAAAAATTTTCACTGCTTTCTTGCTAAGGCTTAGCAATAGTGGGAACGGTTTGAATTAAAATACACTAAGTTATTCCACGGATAAACCAATAAATGGAATTTCATTAAAAAAATAGTCGAAAATAAAATAACTAGTTCTTCACTGTGATGATACCACGATAGTTAATTTCGAAAACGAACGGAGCGAAAAATAAATTCTTAATCCAGGTGCTGACCACTACACGAATGTATTGTGAGAAAGCCCACAAATAAATTTAGGGGCTACTCACTATCTGCGGCAAAAAAAAATCTTTTTACAACCCGGCCTATGCTAGAATGTTGCAATTATATGGAAGTAATGGTTCAAGTTTATCTCCCAATGAGAAAGAATTTGTTCCCAATTTTGAGAAAACTGAACTTAAAATCCCAAGTACATTGGGTAATTATTTGAAAGGAATGGGAAACCTTTTAACTAAGAAAAAGCCCTTGATTTAGTTCGCTTCAGTCGCAATTGATTTGAGGTTAAACCTTTCGACAATAATTTGATATTTTAAGTGTTTTTACCTTTAAAGTAATGTAATTTCGGTAGATTGAAGTTGCTCAGTTAGGTTTTTTGGGTATAATTGGAGTTAAGTTATCGTTTTTGGAAGTTTAAGCCTAGTTAGGCTTAAGACGTTCTTAATTTGAAGAAATAATCTCGTGGTAGCGGTTTCAGGAGCTCGTAATCGTATACGGTTTATAAGCGCGAGCCGCAGAGAGATGTCTCAAACTCTTGTTTTGAAGCGATTAAGATCACGAGCGCCTTCGAAAAATTCCAAGCCACCCGTTACTCCACACGGTAAAGAAAAATCATCTAAGGCGCTATTATGCAAAGAGAAAAGTTCTATAAAAAATCTAAATAAGAGTCGACAGGGTGATGTGAATACTCGTCTTAAGAAGATGTCAGTAATAACGTTTTTTGCTCAAATGAAGAAGCCGGTGATCTCTTGAGTTCAATAAAGTCCATGCTAATGTCACAATCACTTGATTTGAAGACTGAGAAGTGCAGACTGACTTCGAGGTGAGAATAAGTCAAACTTTGGAAAATTTAAACTGGACGTGTTGAAGTCTTGTGATAATGTTATCTCGAAGAAAATCAAGGACGAAATTCAGGGTGTTCAAGATGATTTTAAGTCGGTAAACTCCCGAATTTCGGAAACCATTCGAGAAGTGGCTCGTTTGCAATCAACGCTAACCGAATTGGTTATGGGGAGGACTGGGAAGTGACTGATGTTCAAAAGACCACCGCGACAGTGTGTAAGAATTTATAGCCCGGCGTACCTAGTAACAGAGATCATACCACCGGAGGCCTATCATCATAGTGCCCTACGCCAGCGTCCACCTAGCCCGGACAGGTTACAAATCCAGCATGGGTAGCAGAACCCTACTACTGATGGTCTCCCCTTTGACGCAAGCCTTCATCCCAGCAGAAGGTGCAGCAATGGGTGGACCAATCCCCACTTCGCACACAGCAGTGGGATTTAGAATGGATGCTATAGCAACTCCAGCCGACACCCTACCTACGTAGGTAAGGAGCCAAACCCTTTGGAGAGAGCTCCTAAAGGGGAACGACGAGCACACAGCAGCCCAAGTAACCCGGCACAGCTGGCACCGGAGATCCCGGTGGGCCCCAAAAGGCCGGGAAACAGGACCGCCGTGCCCGCATATGGAGGCCCGCCGCCCCACAGCAGGCTACCCAATCCGCCGAGGCGGCCAGCTTGCCTGGAGCCTCCCCGTTAGCCTGAACCGAAGTTCAGTATCCAGCCCGAACCTGACCGAAGTCGGAGGTGGAGATAGGACCATTTGATCAGAGCTTACATCTCCCAGTGCGCCACCGCCCTTATGGGTTACAAGAGCCGAACCCCGACTCCCCGGTAAAGCCACCAGTTATTGCACACTCTAACCCATTTAGGGCCAGAGCGACAGTTTATCGAGAAGCAGAATAATGTGGTAGTCTTTGGATTTAATGGTGTTGATTAAAGTTGAAAGTGCCACACGTTTCCAAGGTCTAGGAAGACAACCACGTCCAATACGCCTGGTTTCTCAAAATTCGGAAATACGTTAGAAGATATTGGAAAAGACGAGTGCCTTGAATCACCACGACGATACAAACAATGTTTATATACGACCCGATCTGACGAAAATAGAACAGGAATGGAGAAACGCCAAGTGGAATAATGGGCGCAAACAATAGGCACCAAGAGCTGTGGGAGGCAATCCTGCTCGATCAGAAGACCAAGTAGATCCTAGGGCGGAAGTGGAGAGGGAAGACTGACCTTTTTATGGCAGCGACATGAAGAAGAGAGGACGAGGGAAACTAAGGAAGTCCTTGTTGAAGTGCCTGAAAATTGGATATCTTAATATGCAGGGAGGTCATAAACGTGAAAAGTGGGAGGAGCTCCAGGCTCATATGAATGACCATGGAATCAGCATATTTTGCGTTGTTGAAACATTCTTAAGGGACCAAGAGTTTCCGGCTTTGGACAAGGAATTCCACTGGCTGGGAGTAAATAGGGTGAATAACGAGAAGAAAGGTGGTGGAGTTGGGAATGGATTGCGAAATGCTACGACGTTGTCACGAGCATTGTTGGAGGAATGTTACTTTGGGCTCCGAAATATTCTACCTTGCGGTGATATACAGGGTCTTTTTTTTTGCTCGGAAAAGTTTTTTTTTTCAAAAACTATTTATAGTACCGATTTCAAATTTGGAAGGTCAATTCTCTATACCGGGGGACATCAGTTTGAGAAATTTGAGCGTTTTCGGTAATGTTTTTCACCAATTTTGAAAAAAATTTTTTCGACCACTAGGTGCGAGATAAAAAATTTCTATTATAAAGTTGTAGGCCGTCATCGAAAACCCTTAAAAATTGTTCACTCGACGAAAAACAATTTATTTATCAGTGAAAATTCGAGCTTGAAAAATTTACAAGTTGGTGAAGCCAAATTACGATTGTTTGAAACGATAATTGAAACCGAATTACCTAATCCAGTTGAAACTTTGGTTAAAAAACGACCGGATTTATAAAACACGAGGCTATAGGTCAATCCTAAACATGCATTGGGTATTTAAAGGAAAACTTTGGGAGATTATTATCAGTGTTTGATAATATTTCGAACAATGCCTCGTTATTCAGTAGCTGAGAGTACCGAGATAGTTGCCATTTACTATGGAGAAGCAGCGCAAAACCTTAGAAGAGTGACTGAAATCTTCGCAGAAAGACATCCAAATGGAGCACCATCTGTAAATACAGTAAGACGAGCAATTCACGATTTCAATCAATTTGGTAACTTGCAACCTAGGTTTCGCGGATTGGGTCAACCGGATTTAGACTTCGAGAACAATGTACTCGCGTACTTTGTGGCATATCCTCGTCACAGTTGCGCTAACGCCGCTGCTGATTTGGGTTGTTCTGCAAATCGTGTGTGGAAAATTCTTCGTAAGAATCGCTATCACCCATACAGAGCTACGCTCCACCAAGGACTAATTGACGGAGACCATCAAAGACGTTATGAATTTAGCAACTGGTTACTAAATGCTGTCCAAGAAGATAGACAATTTTTGCGCCATGTTTTGTTCTCCGACGAAGCGTCATTTTCTAGAGATGGGCCCTTTAATCATCAAAACAGCCATCTTTGGTCTGACATCAACCCACATTGGGGTTTTGAATATCATCACCAGGTTCAATTTGAACGGGTCAATGTTTGGGTTGGACTTGTTGGAAACCGTTTGATTGGTCCCTTTTTCCTGCCGACGAGCCTCAACGGCCAAAGGTATTTACATTTTCTACAGAACGAACTGAGTGACGCAATCGACGACCTTCCATTGGCTGAAAGACGTCAGTTGTGGTTTCAGCAAGATGGCGCCCCTCCGCATTTTTCCCGGCAAGTAACTGAGCACCTCAACAACGAGTTTCCTGAAAGGTGGATAGGGAGAAATGGTCCAGTGCATTGGCCAGCAAGGTCACCTGACCTAACACCGCTGGATTATTTTCTCTGGGGATTCGTTAAAGCAAAGGTATACGCCACGCCCATTGAAACTAGGGAGGAACTCATTAGACGAATAATCAGTGCTTGCCGAGACGTCACACCAGAAATGGTAGAGAAAGCGTTTGAGAACTTAATTGTCCGCGCACAAACCTGTGTTGCAGCCAATGGTGATATTATTGAAAATGTTTTGTAAAAATTTATGTGAATAAAATATCTGCATTTAAAAACCAAACGTGTACATTTTTTCAAGTGTGAAAACTCTACTACGTTTGTACTAGACTTGTTCCCTTTTCAATTATCGTTTCAAACAATCGTAATTTGGCTTCACCAACTTGTAAATTTTTCAAGCTCGAATTTTCACTGATAAATAAGTTGTTTTTCGTCGAGTGAACAATTTTTAAGGGTTTTCGATGACGGCCTACAACTTTATAATAGAAATTTTTTATCTCGCACCTAGTGGTCGAAAAATAATTTTTCAAAATTGGTGAAAAACATTACCGAAAACGCTCAAATTTCTCAAACTGATGTCCCCCGGTATAGAGAATTGACCTTCCAAATTTGAAATCGGTACTATAAATAGTTTTTGAAAAAAAACACTTTTCCGAGCAAAAAAAAAGACCCTGTATATGGCTACTGAAAAAGATGATAAAAGTTGGAATCAGAGAATTTGGAGATGCCTATCAAATGATCTGACTCGTATCAGGTCTGAAAGTGACCAAGGGATTTGCATTATTGGTGATTTTAACGCTCATATTCCGGAATTCAGTACACGGGATGATTTTAATGGCAAGCAGTTGATGAAATTCGTAAACGATCATGGTTACGAAATATGTAACTTGAATATTAAATGCACTGGTGAGATTACGTGGTCAGCAAAGGGTTTATTTTCGACGATAGATTATGTACTGATGAATTCCTTTCATGGAGGATAAATTAAGGCTTATGAAGGAATACGAGGACAGTCTTTGGAATCTCGGAAGTGACCATAATGCCATCATGGTTGAGTTGTCGCTTAATCCACCAAATCGCGGGTCTGTAAACGTAGAAAAACTTAAAAATAGATGGGACAGGTATAAGGAGGAAATGGCAGTGCGTGTTGAAGAGTTGAGTATTTGTACCCAAGATAAACTTCGAGAAGCCATATTTCAATTAAGTAGCTTCGAATAAAGTAGGAAAGGTGGGAAAAGGTGGAAGGCACGTGATCAGGCGTTGAATGTATAGAAACGCTGCTAAAACATAGATAGAACAAAAAGCGAGGTGAAAGATCTTTGGAATAATTATTTGAAAAAAAAAGTACAGTATCGATGTTAGTTGGAAAAAAATTAAAGAGGTGAATAAAAAACTACTGATGAGATTCGTGATTCCGGTAGAAAAGCTACCGATCAATTCTGGAAACTATTCAGAGATTCTAAAATGTCCAGCATTCCTGTAGAACTAAAGGATGTTGCTGGTACTCTAAGAAAAGATATCTGCGGCATTAGGAATATTGTGGCACGACGGGATTCAATTTGTGATTTAAAGGACATTCCTACCGTTGCAGAAGCGAACGATTTAATGACTACTTTTACTATTCACGATCTAAATTCGGCAATAAAGGGCTTGCCTTGAGGGAAAGCCGCCGGGGAATATGAAATTTCAAATGAGCCCCCTATCAGTTTTAACGACGAATAATATCCTGGAGTCGTGTAACAAAATCGAAGTTAAACTTATTTATAAAGGTGGTGGTAAAGACATCGCTAATTTGGACTCGTTCAGACCGATTGCCGTTTCTCAATGTTTCGCTAGGTGGTACTCCTATATGCATCGTGACAGACTACAGAAATTTATAGAAACCAGAGGAATCATTGGTGAATTCCAAAATAGTTTAAGGCCTGTTAGACGATGTTCTGACAATTTATTTATTTTGAGTCAACTTATAGAAATAGCCAAAGTAGAAAAACGTCGTCTGCTCGTCTCTTTCTTGGATTTAAAGAAAGCCTATGCTTCGGTTTGCCGGAAAAAATTATGGGAAACTTTGGCACTGCTTGGCGTTCCGCGAGATTTTGTAATTCACCTTGACGCCCTAAATGAAAATATCAGGTACAGATATTCGTTTGGAACAATCTGCACTAAATTTTTGCCAAGTAGAGTTGGTCTTCGACGGGGATGCCCGTTGTCACCAATTCTGTTCGCCTTATATCTCCAACCTATAGAAGATAGATTGAAAAATTAAAATCTGGGCTTTAATCTTCAAAAGGGGAATGAGTGTACAATTCCAGCCATGTTCTTCGCCGGCACAAAGCCACACAGAGTTACATTCTTTATCTTTATTTGTATACCCCCGTACCGTAATTTAATACATACCGGAGGAGATTCTAGATATTCGTGGGAAATATGCAATTGACTATGGATTGACCTTCAGTCCGAATAAATGCCAAGTGGTGATATGGGGCACCAATAAAGATAAGCCTGATGTACAATTGTCGATTCAGGGTGAAGAAATAACTAGGGGTGTGCAAAATATTTGGTACAACCAAATTATTCGGACCAAATACCAAATCAAATAACCGGTTTGTCAAATCAAATAGTGTTTAAAACTATTTGTCAAATATTTTATTTCTTGACCAAATAATTTGATATTTGAAAATAGCTATAAAAAGTATTTGGTAATATCAAATAGTTTGGTATTTGGTCAAATAGTTCCAAAATCAAATAATTTGGTGTCTTCAAATAGAATTTGTTGATTTCAAATATTAGATAAATTAGTCAAATAATCAATTAAAAACTAGAAGTTGTCTGGGTTTTCCCGCCAAATATTTTAAAGCTCGTGCACTTTGGCCATTGGCTGAACAATGGAAATATGAAAGCGAAACTAAAACACAAAGCAAGAAGCATTATAAGCTGGACCAGTGTAAAAGAAACTTGGTTCTTTACTACTAGTTAGTCTATTGTTTTAGTTAGATTTATTATTATTTAAATTTATTTATGTTAAACCGGCAATAATAAATGCTTTTATTTAAATAGTTTGAGACTTAAGTTAATTAGAAAAGTTCAAGATTAGGACTTGAACAACTTACACTAATGGTAAGAAACAATTTAAAATTCCATTTCTATTAGACTTAATTGTCACTTAATACTTATAAATCTAGATAAAGGCACGGTTAACATATTTGGTTGGAGGAAATTAAACCTATAAAAGTAGTTATTGGATATTACAATGGAATCACTTTATAATTAACAGACTATAAATAGGTTGTATAAAAAAATATATAAAAAAAGGGATGATATTATTTTTTATTGTCAGCGATGTAATTGTAAATATTGTAAGTGCTAGTATTGTTAACATTTGGGCCGAAAGCTACCTTTCTTATGACTTGGTAATAAAGTATCTGTCTTTTTAATTTCTATTACTTAAATTTTAAAACCATGGATCGTAATTTTAATATCTATAATTAAAAATAGTTAAACTGAATAGTTTGATGATTAATTGATTAATGATAATTAAGATAGTTTCATTGAGTAATTGACTTATTGTTAAATATAAATGAAATGGAGGTTAAGTTATTTTACTTATTTAAATTGAAACTGGTTGTAGACAACTATTTGACACTATTTGAAAACCAAATTATTTGATATTTGATCTAGTATTTGATATTTGAATACTATTTGGTATTTGATCAAATATTTTTAACCAAATACTATTTGACCTTTCAAATATTTGATTTGGTATTTGATGATCTTAAAAAAAATATTTGATATTTGATTTGGTCGCCAAAAAAAGGTATTTGCACACCCCTAGAAATAACTGTTACTAACTAACCTCGGAGTCTCGTTCACTTCGGGTCCCGATTATTTATCTACTTTTGGCTCCGAATTAGCCCGTCGTTCTCATACACTTAGGGGCGCCACAAAATATAAAGGAGCGTACTCTTTCGATACTTATCAGGTGACTCGCACTTTGTGGAAAGCGGTAGGAGTGCCAAGCCTCACATACGGCAATGACGTTATGTGTTTGAGTCAAGCGACGAGAAATACCTTAGAGAAGACTCAGAATTTGGTGGGGCGTATGGCGGTTGGAGGAAATTTCATGACTGCGAATGTAGCTATTAAGGGCGAGTTAGCTTAGTCAAGCTTCGAGGAACGAGAAGCTAAAAGCAAAATCAACTATCTTAGTCGTTTACGTTTTATGGATGGCAAAAGAATGGCTAAGAAAGTCTTTGACTATATGCTCGCCTCTGGAGTCAACACTAAGTGAGACCAGAATGGTGTCATTTCTCGACCGGTAATACGGAAAGTGTCCTTCCCGAGATAGCGCAGAAAATTACCGTGATTGGAGTAAAATTGTTGTTAAAGCAGTTTAGGAAAACGGGGAACAAATGTGGAAAGATGAAGTAAATAAGCATGACAGTCTGAGCCTTTACCGCCTCGAAACCAAACCGTCGATCAAACCTATATATGACAACGACACCGAAAGTTACCTTCTTTTCCAAGCTCGAACTGGTGCGCTGCCCACTGCTGCTCGAAAATCCCAGATTTTCGGGAGTGATGTGGCGTGTTCGAAGTGTGGTATGATTGAAGATGTAGAGCACATTATAAAAGTGTGTCACGAATATGCGGTTTCTAGAAAAATCCCGGTTGTTGGATGCGATCTTTCCCCGCTTCTGGGCTTCTCGGATTGCGGTGTGGAATGGCCTCTAGTTAACCAGACAAAATCAACTCTGCTGATGTGGCGAAATAAGAGTGGAAATAGACTTTTCTTCTCATATATATATTTTTTCTTATCTTTATAAAACTTTTGGTCTTTTTATTTAAAAATAAATTGTACTCAGTTGATAATATTTTATCAATATATTACATTAAGTCTCGGCTGTATTTTATTTGTGTTATATGCACTCGCGAATTTATTGTAAACTAGGTTCCTCCCTGTTACAAAAGGTATCCTTGTAAATAGGATAGTAATAAAGAATTCATTCATTCACCATTAACGTGGTTAATTTCAATAGCACTACCCTTCCGTTAATTGACTTTTCTTTAAATCTACAACTTATTCTCACCTATAGACAACCAAGAAAATTGTCTAAAGAAAATCGTTCGACGCGAAACAACATTTACCTGATTTACTGTTTGTTTTCAAGTTGAGAACAACAAATAGACATTTTTTTTAACTTCATTGAGTTGCTATGACACTCTACCCAAAAAACCATTTTGACATTTAAACGCTTATCTAGTTGACAAATTTTAGGTTGTTTACAGGAGCTGGGAACAAGGAAACCATAGACTTACTTCTAGAAGCTGCTATAACAATCACCAGTGGCGCAGCCAAGAACTCCGTTATTTAGCATATAATTTGATAAGAAATTACAGAGCCCCTGAAGCTCTGGGGCCCTCCCGCATTGTGGTGTTTGCGGAGCGCCGTATCTACGCTACTGACCGTAGATAGTTAGTAGTTGTCGCAATAACTGGCGCCAATAACTAACCAGTCGCTAATAATTTTAAAATTACCTTACTTTTATAAACAATTTTTGAATAAAGTGTAAAAATTAATTTATGAGTATAGTATTCGTTGTATACTAACGTACAGCTTATCAGCTTCTTTGTCATTTGGCTAAGATCAAGGTGTAGTATCTTTTCGAATTGCTCTTCTCCATAGATCAGTGGAGTAACATTTTTTTCCCGGAAACACATCAGAACCGTAAGCTTTTCTAAAGTTATTTTAAATGCATGATAAGACTCGCCGAGGTTCCACGCAGTTTAAAAGGGACCCTTTTGGAAATCAGCTATGAGCTAAAGTGGATATCCATTCTTAGAAGAAGCCTTAATTATTATAATTATAATTATCTTATAGCAGCAATTGTAGTAAAAAATATTCTAATAGATATCAATATTTAAAAAAGCAAGCGGTTTACTATGAAGCATTTTTTCAAATTAATACCAAATGCTATTTGGTTCGTTATTCCAGACGACGCGACGATTATTAAACTCATCTAGAAGAATTATTATTGACATGTGCAATTTGACAACAAAATGTTACTTTCGGTTGGTATTACCCAGTTGAGCTATCTCTTTTTGAAATTTCTTAATGAAATATAATTTTTCCTTGATCTAAACCCAAACCTCATACTTGTGGTACGAACAATCAAATATTCGTTCAATGAATATCAAAAATATCTCGCCGTAGTTTTAAAATAGCAGGTGCTATTCTCATTTATAGGGTACTTCAGTTTTTGTTCCGTTTCTTTTATATTCGTCCCCTTTCTCATTGTTTCGACCGTTTGGTCTCACTATCGAGAGTCAACGCGGGACCAATTGGTGGATCTGGTAACTCTAGGCCATTTCGTTGGCGGTGGGTCACTTGTTGGACGATTGACCTTTTTGGTCGTGGGTCGTAATTTTGGCCATATAGCCACTACGCTGACATTCGCGCAATGTGACACTCTTTCGACGCTCGCCCATTTGGTAGGTCACTATAAGCTCGCCCATTTTGTTGATTACTCGAAGGTCACGCATTTTGTCGCTCATTCGAAGCTCGCCCATTTGATCACTCATTCGGTCGCTCTTTCGACTATTGAGTTAGGCAACTTTTAGTCTTCTGATCATCTTTTTGTCGATTATTTGTTGGTCTTTCGTCGGTCTCTTATAGCTTGAATAACAAGCAACTTTTTCTAAATCCGTAAAGCAGTTATCTGGCTTCCATTAGACAACAAATGTTCTCACGAAAAAACTTTAATGGCAATATTTGGGCTACCGATTTTTCGATAAGGGTAGCGTGGTCAATTTCAACGCCCCCAGCGAGGTCATTTTCATAGCCACTAGCGTGATCATAATTTATATTTGCAACCTTAATTTGCCCGAATTGCTGATTACCATTTGTTATATTGGCTGCGTGACCACTATTTAGAGATGTAAAACACTCGCCATAAGATGGGTTATTTAATAGATCTTCCTCAACAGCAGTCTCCCTAAATATACTAACAACAATAGGGGCCTTATCGAAACTTCAATTTTTTTTTTGAGCTTAGGTAGGTTGTTTGTAGTTCGTTCTCTGTCTGACTTTTTTTACACGTCCCTTAGAACACCAAATTATTGAAATAAATTCTCACACTAACAAATATTTAATAATATTTGTTTAAACCTTTCGCCAATTTAACAGCTTAGGCATTAAAGAAGTAGTTATATAAATCTTCAAGTTAAGAATCACTTGCAGACTACAAAAAAATTAATATTCACACCAAATTAAATAAAAACTAATGAATGAACATAGAAATGTAATAAAACAAATGATTTGATTGATACGTGTTTTAATAAAAAGTAAAATGAAAAACCGATCCAAATATAGTTAATTAGGAAATTAAAAGCGTAAAGACGCTTATCATTCTGACAGACTATTAAAATATGCCTCCAAAAATATAACGTGATATTTAACTTTAAATTAACTATGAAATTTATAGAAGTAGTACACTAGCTAAGGCTTACTAATGGCCGGAAGAAGAACTGCTTGCAAGGCCTTTCGTTCAAAGGTAGAAAGATTATTAGATAACCCACAAAGTTGTCTCTAAAAATGAGAAATGATAAAATAGTTACAGATACTAGTTAAAGGTGTTTCAAAGGAGTGCGTTCAAGATGTTTATTATAAGCTGGATGACATAATTAAAAATGTGAATCAAGAAAACTTAAAGGTGCTAGAAGATATGTAATAAGTCTGTTCCGTAATAACACCAAGAAATGAGGGTTCTTCTTACAAAGAAAGAAGAATCCAAAATTTATTTTAATTATTAAACCGAGGTCTTTTAAAATTAGTATTTTTTTTTCGTTTTTAAATCAAGACAGTTTTTTTTCATAGGTTGAAATTCTTGGATAATGAGGGTTATTGAAACCTATGGCACGCCAAACCGGACAAAATTCATACACTCACGCGCTATCAAATTTTTGGGGTCTATCAAATTTTTGACTCTCTCGCTATCAAATTTGTATACCCTCGCGCTATCAAATTATTGACCCTCTCGCTATCAAATTTTTATACCCTCTCGCTATCAAATTATTGACCCTCTCGCTATCAAATTTTTATACCCTTTCGCTATCAAATTATTGACCCTCTCGCTATCAAATTTTAGACCCTCACGCTATCAAACAGTTTCGTCTGATTTGAGAAGCCAAAATAAGTGAGAACTTGGCCAAGTTAACTGAGAATTTGCTCAAGTTAAGTGAGAACAAGGCCAATTTAAGGAGAACTTCGCCAAGACAAGTGAGAACGTGACCGCTTAAAACGATCCTGTTTCCAGAGGTTGGCAAAAAATCATCTTTTGTGTAACGAATTAAAGTTTTTTCTTTAGCCTTTATCCGAAGACATTTATCTAGCTAGCCCTTACTCTTTGGTGACATCAGTCACTCACACCGTCACACGTAAAGGAAATAATAAAGACGATAAATAACGTTAAAAAAACCACCTATGGACTGCAATGCAAAGGATGATAAAATTAGCGAATAAGTAGATTAGTTCATTATGAAAAGGGATAAAAAATCTAAACCCTTAACAAATTTGAAGAAATTTAAAAACTTACAAATAGCTTGTACCGATTGGTCTTCGAGTGAAAAACCAAATAACTTATTTAGTGGACAGAAGAATTAAGACATCGATTGTATTTTAGTAGGTTTGAAATATAAGTTTTGTGGACTTTTGAATACCGTGAAGTTAATGACAATTGTAGTAATGGTAATGTTTAATACAATTTCATTAATTGAACTATTTCAAATCGTAAATGACAATTTACTATAAGTTGAAGGCACAAAACGTTAACGTTGAATGAAAACAAATCTATAGATTCTAAACATAATTTTTACTTTTGAAGATATGGTTGTTATGGACCCGTGTAAGTGTTCCTGCAGTCTCAGGAATACACGATCAAAAATTTGCAATATTGAAATCCATTCATTGTTTTACAACCGAAGCCTGGTAAGGCAGTCTTCTTAACCGGAATGTTGGAAACACTTCAATTCCGGGCTGTTACATAAACAACGATACAGGGCCAATAACTCCAAATGAGTTTTAGCAACTAATTTTAAATTTTCAGGACCCATTGAAAATTTTCATGACCTTGAACCATGTCATGAAGGTCATTAAACATTTAGCTCGAGAACCATTAGAGATACAAAGCTGGTTTCAATTTCCAAAGTGTTCTCCGTCACATTATAGGTATACGTTACTTTGATCCTACCTATAATTTGACCAATAACAAGTTGCAGAATATTAGACAAATACAAGAAGGTCGTGATACCAATAATGTACTAGAGAGCCGGTTGAAGGGCTTTTAGCTCAGAAAAGTATTCATGTTAGATTATCAAAATTTGCTAGCGGAACTAATCTGGTAGGGTGTCTTAAGAATTTGCAAACTCATTACATTCAACTCATGGTTCAAGCCTAGGTCATTCAAGGTTAATCTCGAGAACCAATGGATATAAAGAAATAGTTCCAATTTGTAAAGTGTGTGTGAATTGACCTCAGACCCCCCCGAAAAAGTCTCTATGTATCAATTTTTTTATTGACTATCAGCTACGCCACTGTCAGTACCGCGCAGTGGGGGTAGTTCCCAGCGAAATGTATTCAGGGTTCGAGGGGGGGTGCAAATCGAAGGTTTTGGGACTGTTGCTACCCCCCCGACAAATTGCTAGGTGCGCCACTGCCCCACCGTACAAACATGTCTGCGGGCGCCCAACATACTAGATCGGCTGTCCCATGGCAAAAACGAAATATCCAACATTTTTATAAAAAATGAGTAAATTTGGATTTCTTTTGTAGTTTTACGCCTTGAGTGATATTTTCAAACGAAAAAATTAATTAGAAACGTAATTATAATTAAAAACGTTTTGCCATTTTATATTTTTGCAAAAGAAACCCAGAGCAAAACGAACTATCTACACTTTTTATTACGTTTTGCAGTGGGATTTTGAAAACACATGGCGAAACGATCCAAGTGCAGCACATGGTTTGTTTTGCCGTCTTTATTCAGTTGGGGCCCTTGCATCGATACGAACTTTTGGAGTTGGCCGCAAAGCGACTGTGGTAAGGTTTAAAAACCAGAGTGTATTCTCGTCCCCTTATTATTTTTGAAATTGTTTCTCAACCTGTTCCGCACTTTTTTACATTCCAACTCTTCGGCTTTTCCTTCGTTGTCAAAACACGTTTGATATTCGCACATGAAACACAGGTATAGTGTTGCTAGTTCTAGGTGCTACTAATTGATACACTTTCGGTCTCATTTGTGACTATAACTTATTATATTAAGATAATATAATATAAATTATGATTTAATAATAAAAATCGCTAAACCTTCCTCGTAATTATTTTTTAAATAAAAGTAAATTCTAAATGTGGTTTGAACACAAAATATTGTGTTGTTTATAAAATTACGAGAAATCATTATCACAGTACTATAGTAAAACTCCCTTCATTAAATTTTCCACTTAAAATTAGATACCCAGACTTTTTACAAAATTTTAAATCCCAAATTTTCTTGACTTTTTATAAATTCTAAAATGTCTCTACTTTCCTGACATATGAAAACCTTGTATTGTGTTTGTTGGAGTTAAAGCAAGTCTCGGCTCTATCAAAAAAAGTAAAAAAAAAGTGAAAAACACATTCCTTGGCATATGCTGCCACCTAGTAGAATAAATAAAAACTAACAAAAAGCTATAATATCGCCATCTGAATTTAAGATTCAGTACTAACTTTCTAAACATAACAAGTTGATTAAGCCTAGTTTTGGTTGAGATTTATCGTTCTGCCAATTTATAAAAGCAAAAATAAATAGACATAAACAGGTAATGATAGGACCACAAGCTTAGTTTTGGAAATTTACAATAAAATAAAAATTGTTGAGACTTGTTCTATAAGTTTATTTCCTTTATTATGGATACAAAAAATATATTTATAATCATGAATGTAAATAATTATATCTGAAATAAAATAGCGCTTAAGTTATACAAGAAACCCAGTAACTTAATTTAGCGATAAAAAATAGTTTGATTGCAACATTGAACGCTGTCTGACATTTTTTTCGTATTGGCACTTGTTGAAACAATTTATTTATGCTAACGATAAAAGAATTGGTTTATCATTGGGCTGCTATTTTATCTCTCATAACGTAGAAACATGGGTTGAAACCATTATCGGAGCACTTTGTGTGCATAGAGCACCCCGATGAAAAACGCCATTAGAAACTAAATAATTGGCTTTAGTTGAAAAAGAAATATTAGATTCGACATCCGTACACAGAAACACTTTTTAGTTTGTAGAAACAAGAATTTGCTTACGAACAAAAACTTATTCGCCACCGCCCAATCTGTAATTTGATTTTCGGGGCTAGAAACTCAAGGGATAAAACTTCGTTTCCGTTGGAAAAGTATGGTGTTGTTGAGGTGTCTAAGGAATCGTTTGTAGAACATTACCTTGCTGACCGCTTAAGATTTAATTAACAACGTTCATTGGGAACATCATTCCAAAAACTACCAATTCCAGGGGGTTATACTCGGTTTCCATCTGAAAAATACGTCGTCTTGCAGATGTGTCTAAGATCGATTGGAGAAATGTTAGTTAGACTAACACGCCACCGGGTAATGGGGACTTCATTCCCAAGGCTAAGAGTGCCCATGAGAAAATACTAGATTTCCGTTGGAAAAAGTATAAAATTTCAGGTGAAAAATAAATCTCTTGTAGAAATTTTACTATTTTCTTACCGCTAAAGACCTACTAACCAGCGTCCAATAGGTACTTTGATCCAAATGCTAGGAACACTTATGGAATATTTATTTATATTAAAGACCACGAAGCAACAGGTGGTTTATTTGTGGTCCGCCATTGCATAAATGGTAGGAATAATATCACAGTAAAAAATGGAACAAATGTGATACATATATATAAAACATAATTAATTTTGAGACAAATTTGTTAAAGTTAGGGGACAATGAACTTAGGTATTGGGAACAATAACACAACCACGAAGAAGTCGATTAGCGAAAATACGTTTTGGATAGTGATTGTGATAATCTGGGTGGCATATTGTTCCAGTAGTGTATTACTCCACATGTAAAGTGCTGATAAAGTATGGACCTTTCAGTAAATTGCTTTATAAATTTGGCTTGATGTCCCCTTCTATAAGTGATAGTCGTAAAAGAACGTGGTCTTCTAGATTTCGAAGAAAATATTTGAAAGAAAAGTTAGTTTTCTTAACGCTAAAGACCTACTCTCCGGCCAATGGAAACCTCAACCCAAGGCTAGGAACATCGTGGAGAAATACTCGCTTGACGTCGGACGAGTGCTTGATCTTCTTGGTGTCGAAGAAAATAGCTGAAAGAAAAGTTAGTTTTCTTATCGCTAAAGACCTACTCGTCTCCGGCCAATGAAAACCTCAACCCAAGGCTAGGAACATCGTGGAGAAATACTCGCTTAACGCCGGAAGAGTGCTTGATCTTCTTGGTGTCGAAGAAAATAGCTGAAAGAAAAGTTAGTTTTCTTATCGCTAAAGACCTACTCGTCTCCGGCCAATTGAAACCTCAACCCAAGGTTAGGAACATCGTGGAGAAATACTCGCTTAACGTCGGAAGAGTGCTTGATCTTCTTGGTGTCGAAGAAAATAGCTGGACGAAAAGTTAGTTTTCTTATCGCTAAAGACCTACTCGTCTCCGGCCAATGGAAACCTCAACCCAAGGCTAGGAACATCGTTGAGAAATACTCGCTTAACGTCGGAAGAGTGCTTGATCTTCTTGGTGTCGAAGAAAATAGCTGAGAGAAAAGTTAGTTTTCTTATCGCTAAAGACCTACTCGTCTCCGGCCAATTGAAACCTCAACCCAAGGCTAGGAACATCGTGGAGAAATACTCGCTTAACGTCGGAAGAGTGCTTGATCTTCTTGGTGTCGAAGAAAATAGCTGGTAAAAAGTTAGTTTTCTTATCGCTAAAGACCTACTCGTCTCCGGCCAATGGAAACCTCAACCCAAGGCTAGGAACATCGTGGAGAAATACTCGCTTAACGTCGGACGAGTGCTTGATCTTCTTGGTGTCGAAGAAAATAGCTGAAAGAAAAGTTAGTTTTCTTATCGCTAAAGACCTACACGTCTCCGGCCGATGGAAACCTCAACCCAAGGCTAGGAACATCGTGGAGAAATACTCGCTTAACGGCGGAAGAGTGCTTGATCTTCTTGGTGTCGAAGAAAATAGCTGGAAGAAAAGTTAGTTTTCTTATCGCTAAAGACCTACTCGTCTCCGGCCAATGGAAACCTCAACCCAAGGCTAGGAACATCGTTGAGAAATACTCGCTTAACGTCGGAAGAGTGCTTGATCTTCTTGGTGTCGAAGAAAATAGCTGAGAGAAAAGTTAGTTTTCTTATCGCTAAAGACCTACTCGTCTCCGGCCAATGAAAACCTCAACCCAAGGCTAGGAACATCGTGGAGAAATACTCGCTTAACGCCGGAAGAGTGCTTGATCTTCTTGTTGTCGAAGAAAATAGCTGAAAGAAAAGTTAGTTTTCTTATCGCTAAAGACCTACTCGTCTCCGGCCAATGGAAACCTCAACCCAAGGCTAGGAACATCGTGGAGAAATACTCGCTTAACGTCGGAAGAGTGCTTGATCTTCTTGGTGTCGAAGAAAATAGCTGAAAGAAAAGTTAGTTTTCTTATCGCTAAAGACCTACTCGTCTCCGGCCAATGAAAACCTCAACCCAAGGCTAGGAACATCGTGGAGAAATACTCGCTTAACGCCGGAAGAGTGCTTGATCTTCTTGGTGTCGAAGAAAATAGCTGAGAGAAAAGTTAGTTTTCTTATCGCTAAAGACCTACTCGTCTCCGGCCAATTGAAACCTCAACCCAAGGCTAGGAACATCGTGGAGAAATACTCGCTTAACGTCGGAAGAGTGCTTGATCTTCTTGGTGTCGAAGAAAATAGCTGGTAAAAAGTTAGTTTTCTTATCGCTAAAGACCTATCGTCTCCGGCCAATGGAAACCTCAACCCAAGGCTAGGAACATCGTTGAGAAATACTCGCTTAACGTCGGAAGAGTGCTTGATCTTCTTGGTGTCGAAGAAAATAGCTGAAAGAAAAATTAGTTTTCTTATCGCTAAAGACCTACTCGTCTCCGGCCAATTGAAACCTCAACCCAAGACTAGGAACATCGTGGAGAAATACTCGCTTAACGTCTGAAGAGTGCTTGATCTTCTTGGTGTCGAAGAAAATAGCTGGTAAAAAGTTAGTTTTCTTATCGCTAAAGACCTACTCGTCTCCGGCCAATGGAAACCTCAACCCAAGGCTAGGAACATCGTTGAGAAATACTCGCTTAACGTCGGAAGAGTGCTTGATCTTCTTGGTGTCGAAGAAAATAGCTGGAAGAAAAGTTAGTTTTCTTATCGCTAAAGACCTACTCGTCTCCGGCCAATGGAAACCTCAACCCAAGGCTAGGAACCTCGTGGAGATATCTTCGTCCGAATAGCTTGTAGAAATTATAACTTGCCTTAAGCCGTAATAAAACATTTATTTAAAACTACAACTACTACAATATAAAAAACAACCTGATAAAACGTATAAAGAAAAAAAATACGAAAACTAAGGCAAACTACATGTGTTAGAATTTGTAGCCCGGTGTACCGGTAAGATTTAAACCACACCACCGGAGGTCTATCATCAGAATGCCCTACGCCAGCGTCCACAAGCCCGGACAGGTGACAAAACCAGCATGGGTAGTAGAACCCTACTACTGATGGTCGCACCCGCGACGCAAGCCGCTCAACCCAGCAGAAGGTGCAGCAATGGTACGACCAGCCCGCCACTTCGCACACAGTAGTGGGATTGAGAGCCGATGCTCTGGCAACTCCGGCCGACACCCTACCTGGGAAGGTTGAGCGTCAAACCCTTTGGAAAGAGCTCCTAAAGGGGAACGACGAGCACACAGCAGTCCAAGTAACCCGGCACAGCTGGCACCGGAGATCCCGGTGTTGTTCCAAAAGGCCGGGAAACAGGACCGCCGTGCCCGCAAATGGAGGCCCGCCGCCCCACAGCAGGCTAACCAATCCGCCGAGGCAGCCAGTTTGCCTGGACCCCCTCCGTTAGCCTGAGCCGAAGCGCAGTATCCAGCCAAAACCTGACCGAAGTCGCAGGTGGAGATAGGACCATTTGATCGGAGCTAACATCTCCCAGTGCGCCACCGCCCTTATGGGTTACAAGAGCCGGACCTTGACTCCCCGGGCAAACTACAGCGGCGCTTCGAATAGAAGTTGGGCCGCGGTATCTCAAAGGAGTCAAACTTCCTAAGAAATAAACGACTTCGAGAATGGCCGGCGCCGATGGGGACAAAGGAGAAGTATACCGCAAATTTGGTTTTTACGGGGAAGCGTCCATCGTCGTTTCTACGTGCCTTAGATTCTATGGGTCATTCGTCAACAGACCATATAGCTTGACAAGTAAGTTTCAGTTAAAAGAGAAATCAAGCCGTCAGAGAAGATTATGCCGCGCAGGGGAAATCAGGTCGAATATGAGAAACAAAATGTGGATGAATATCGGGCCCCCACCAGAAACAATAAACAAAGTACCCTTTCTAACTCATACAAAAGATTTATTTATAAAAGTCGGGATATTAAATGTTTTTCAAGTACGTGACTATTCATCAATATTATTTCTGTATAAAGACTTCCATGGAAATAGGAAACTATTGCAACCAAACACAACTAAAAAAAAACTAGATTAGCTAATATGTTTAAACTTCCACTTTGTAGGAAGTGCAAAAAATTTACTCTTTAACCACGCACTATTTATTTTTTTGTTGTTACTTTTTAATATTTCATTAATGCTCTGTTTCTTCTTTATTTGAGCTTGCATTGTAAAACACCGAATGAGAAGCAATGGCTTACAAGTCAGATATGACTTAGCCCTACAGCAATTGTTATTTCAAATGAAATATTAATAAAAATTGAAAATTGAATTGAAAAATAAGTCTTTCTCGTCTCCCAAATAAGCTTCGGTAGCGTTCTACGCTTTGGGACTGAGGTAACTTCGTCATTTCAATATACAGACGTTCGCTTTCAACTTTAAAAAACAATGCCAATTAGAGTGGTCCCGCACTGATAAATAGTTTGCTCCTAACAAAATGTCTAACAAGTCAGTTAGGTTAACTCATTACGAAGTTGCTTACAACATGGCGAACAATATCATGTTAACCGAGGCAAATATACACAATTTTAAATTTAAATATAACGAACATACATGAACCAAAAATGGCTTTAATTACAAAACTGTGCCAGCTTTCGGAGGCAAGCTCCCTTTTGAAATATACGAACTCGAAACAAATACTTACGGGGAGTGTACCTTGGGTATTAGCCTAGCTGATTAGCTGATTCTCGAAACCTATGTGGTAGTATTCCCCACCAATGATTAATTTAACTTCGGTTTGTCTTTAAGTATTCAAACATCAACTTTCTTAAACCATAAAAATCCAAATAAAAACAACAACACAAGTTTTAAGGTGTTGTAGTACGTTTCTGGTGGTAATAATAAATTTATGGAATCGTGTGTTTTGGATATTGTCAGATAGAGGGCGTCGGGGTGGGTAGTGTGATATAATGGAACAATTTGTAAAAGTTATTAGTAAAGATATCCTTTTTCGGGTATTATTATTTAGTTTAAGTTTTTCGCCAAAAGAACGCGAGTGTGACTAGGGTTCCTCGTGATCCTACGACGTTCCGATCTCAATTTCGTTTTTCTTATCTTTCTCCGAGCGAAAAAACAAGAGCACCGTGGTCGTTAGCGCATTTCTTTTAAAACGATCGCCCCGCGCAATGCGGTAACCACTTTCTTATACTCTCGAAGTGGCCCGGGCCATCCAATTGGAATTCTTTTCCAGCATGGGTGGACGGAAGAGGTAAATATTTAAAAAAATCGAAAAGGTTACGCCGAAATAGCGCGAGAATTCTGAAAGATTTATTTTTGAGTCGAATAGGAAGTCTCCGTCGGCTCTAACCGTTTGTCAACTGAGATTCCCTAAGTAGCGACGAGTGAACACATAGGAGCCCAGCACCCAAGCGCCCGTCCCGAAGGGGCGAGATAACAATTTGGTGTTTAGGAATAGCGTGACCGAAGGTTGACGTAAGCGCAAGTCCCCCGGACTGGGGCTGTCGCCCATAGAGGGTGCAAGGCCCATAGTCGCTTGCAAATTCCTTGGAGTTGGTTTGTTCAGAATGAAGCCCAAAGTCGATGGTTAACTCCATCTTAGGCTAAATACGACCACGAAACCGATAACGAACAAGTACCGTGAGGAAAAGTTTTAATAACTTTGAAGAGAGAGTACAAGAGTGCGTGAAAACGTTGAGAGGTAAACGGGTAGACCCTCAAAAATGATCGTCGGAGAGATTCAGTCGCACGTCTTCAAAGGTTCGGCCGGGCGTGCACTGGCTGCTGACCGTTTGGCTCATTTCCTTCCGTTCAACCTACGCTGCGACCAGTCTGGTCACTGAAAGATGTCTATCTTTGAAAGCGGGCACGGGAAGGTGGCCGGCGGCGCGCTCTTTCGGGAGTGTGCTGGCGGTGTTTTAGCCGGCTCGTTTCACGAGTGAGCAATCGCTAGACCAGGGACTATACTAGCCCTGTGCGGCACTCCCGTTTTTAGTGGGAGCGATGCGACGGGATAGGTGGCTGCCTTGGGATCCCGCGTTCCTCGTGGAAGCGGGCACACCGAGGGGCCGTCCTGATAACCACGTCGACGGGGCAGAGCGAGAGCGTACACGTTGGGACCCGAAAGATGGCGAACTATGCCTGGGCAGAACGAAGCCAGAGCAAACTGGTGGAGGTTTGTAGCGATTGTTACGTAAAAATCGATCGTCAGACCTGGATATAGGGGCGAAAGACTAATCGAACAATCAAGAAGCTGGTTACCTTCGAAGATTCCCTCGGGATAGCTGGCACTCGGAGGTTGCAGTCTCATCCGGTAAAGCAAATGATTAGTGGCCCTGGGGTCGAAAAGACCACAACCTATCATCAAACTTCAAATGAGTGAGAAGTCCTGTTTTCTCGACTGAAGCCCGGACAGTCACTTGGATGCGAGTGCCGAGTGGGCCACTTTTGGTAAGCAGAACTGGCGCTGTGGGATGGACCAAACGACAGGTTAAGGGGCCCGATGCGCGACACTCATGAGATCCCAGGAAAGGTGTTCGTTGCTATAGACAGCAGGACAGTCGCCATGGAAGTCTGTATCCGTTAAGAAGTGAGTAGGAGGGGCGCGGAGGCGCGCTTCGAAAGTGCCGGGCGTAGAGAAGGGTTCCATGTCAACGGCAGTGAAACATTGGTCAGTCGGTCCTAAGAGATAGGAGAAATCCGTTTCGAGGTCAGACCTCTCAATGCAAGTTTCGGTGGTGGCAGAAAGGGAATCGGGTTAATATTCCAGAACCCGGACACAGAGATTGTCCCCTTCGGGGAGTACATTGCGGTAACGCAAACGAGCTTGGAGACGTCGATGGGCGTCCCGGGAAGAGTTGTCTTTCATTTGTTAGGATTCGACTCCGTGGAATAAGTCGCATGGAGATAGGGATGGTGTTTCCGTAAAGCCCCGCGCGCATACTTTCTTGATTGTTGAGTCGAACGTTATTGGGTGAAATGCAATTTATGATATATTTTAGATGTTGTTTGTTCTCCAAATTTGAATAATGCACAGGGGAACTGCATGGAGAAATACTCTTTTATTCATTGTTATCTATGTATGAAAATAAATTAAAATAGAAAAAATACTTAGAGCAAATTATAGATACAATCGAAATATAGAAAAACCAATTATTTCGCCAGCAACTACATATTCAAATATTCGTTAAACTTCATCCACATCCGCTTACGCCCAAGTCTCCGATATAAAAAATAAACATGAAATGCCGATAAACTCGCAACACCAATACCCACATTTATAAAAGTGAAACTTAACTCTTACGTCTCTCTACGGCACCATCCTTTCCAACGACTCCTCCACTTCCGCCACCCCTTCTAAAACCTTCTCATCTTCCACCACCACCTCCTTCCTCCGTAACTCCTTCTCCTCCTCCTTCCTAATTAAAACTTCAGCCTCCTACATATATTGCATCAATTTATCACGGCCGGCGTTAGGGCAAAAGTACCCCGGGCCCGGGCCTCCGAAATGGACCCGCCGGAACGGGTGCCTAACTAAAATTATCTGACAATTTCCAAAAAAAACAATTTTTTAGTAAAAATTACCTGGGGCCCGAAAATCCTAGCGCTAGCCTTGCAATATATCAATATTTAACAACAAATTCAATTATTAACAATTCCATATTTACTAACACCATATCTTAAAGGGCCCTGAATAGTTTTCAAATAATGCGTTCGCAACCTCAGCAGTCTTATTATTAAAATAGATTGTTTGTTTCGCGTACGAGGCTATTCTGACCCACAACTAGAGCCCAGATATACCCCTCCCGTCCAACGCCCCATTAACAATTTTAACTAAAATCCCATCGTCCCGCGCCGAATATTTAATCCGTTTACCACTATCAAGAATTCTACACAAAATCAACAAACTAAACCATAAACTTACCCTTTCTTCGATGGCTCACTTTTGACTAAACAATTAAACACTAACCCATCTTCCCACCCACCCGATGCTTCGCCTAAACCCGAACATTCGCCCTTAACCGCTTTAGCTGCCATAGCTTCCAAGAAACATTTACCACAAGACAAAGAGCCGATAATCTGTCCCTATTAACACAACCAATTCACAAACCCTTCTACCCAACCAATATACACCGTAAAACTAACCACCTAACCTAACCTTACGAAGAACCACTACACCTATAACAAATACCGATTCCTTTATCTATATGAATTGAACAGGGTTGCCAACCTCCAAACCCCAGAACTTCAAACTAAAAAAAATACCTATAAAAACTATACCACAATTGACCAACAATGATAAACTATCATATAAAATTAACATTCCAACGGACAAACAGATCCATTTCAAATTCCCCCCTACCATTTCAAACCTCCTCTAAAACAAACACTTTAAAAATTATATGTTCATTATGTTCTTAACTTTCACCTTTTTTTCTTAAACGATACATTTATATACATATACTGAGGTTTATGTTGAAACAACGGGGGAGGGAAGGGGGGCCGGGGGAACCAAGGGGGAACCAAAAGTTCGCGTTCATATCCAACAAGGGGGAGCCAAAAGTTCACGTGCCTATTCTAGGATTATTTTCAAGGAGAGTCAAAAGTTAACGTGTACCTATCCTAGGGTTATTTCTCATTTTTAAATGGGGAGTGAAACGTTTGCGTACCTATCCTAGGGTGATTTTTCTTGGTAAAAAAATTCGCGAACCTAACCTAGGGTGATTTATGCCTATCAGTACGTAGAGGACAGAGAACTGAAAGTACTTAGCGGACAGAGAACTGAAAGTACTTCGAGGACAGAGAATTGAAGGTGTATAAGACATTTTGTGTTATGTTACTGTACACATTATACCGTGCGAAGACAGGGTCAATCATGTTTTTAGAAATAAACAGCATTTCAGTATGCTTATTAAATTGGAATTCCAACCATTATTATCTCCGGTATTTATCAAATGGATACAAATGACGTACAACACAGAGTTCAAAACGATAAAGGGTGCAAAGGGGCATTTACATTTTCCACACGAGAAAAACAAATTGTGAAATAACGTATTCATTAGATTAATGTATAGACCTTTACCCCAATAAACAATTAATTTCAAATATAGAAGAAAACCAACATTTCAAGAGCGTAAATACATCTTGGAAAATCCAATGACGATTGTATATGATATCATCATCGACCTTTATGCTCTTAATGGAGTATAAAAGTCGAGAGTGAGACCATTAACACCATTCTCTCCATCGACATCCAAAGTGAAGAAGACGAAACCTCAGACTCTGAAATGTAAGTATAATTTTTTTTCACTAACTTAAAACTTTCACGTTCGACAACGAACCATAGAAATATTTTATATTTTAAGGTCCGGAACAAACGTTTTTCAAATTTCGGCGAAGAAAGCGGTATCTATCACCGCGGAAGGGAAAATTAAGCTAGGACTTACGGACGGCTCATCGGGAATCATTTTGACTGAGGCAGAATTCAAAGAGTTATGGAACAGACGAATGGTGATCACGTCATTCCTGGAAAGCGAAACTATCCAACCCTCTTCATCGTTCTTCGAAGGCTCGGCAACCAAACGTATCGAGATGTCTACTTATCAAGACCGGCGTGTGTTGGACATTCGAGAGATGGTCCCTGGAACTGGAAAGAACTACGGAATGCGCTTCCCAACCAAGAAAGGGTTTAACGTTGGACTTGAGCTGTGGACGACTTTACTTGAGAAGTACGAAAATGTAATGACAATCTTAGGAGAGACCATACGGGTTCGAGATTTGATCGCGGATAACGTAGTGTCCCAGCTACGCGAATCAATTCAATTAAACTGTAACGGTTGTATGTATTCCCTCCCGTCGCAATTAGAACATGACTGTTTAGTTCAAGATTGGTCCGAGAGAGTAGATACAGCCTACCCGAATGCTGTGAAGACTCTTGATATTATTGCTACTCATAGTGTATTTCTAAATAAAACATTTTTGAGTCACGAATTTTGTAAACAAATTTTAACTATTATTATTTGTACTTCGAAAAAAATGCTTCTATAAATAAAATAACTTTGTTGAATAAATATCATTCCTTCTTTGCTCTTAGACATTAGTAGTCATGGAAATAGACCTAAGCCTAAAGCACCCTTTTAACGGAATAATAAGCGGCGCTACCCAATCGGGAAAGTCCGTGTTTGTGGCAAACCTAATTAAGAATATGGAAAAATGTATTTACCCAGTTCCTGGGAGAGTAATATGGTGTTACACCGAATATCAATCTACTTTGTTTAATTCTGTACTGAATTACTCGCCAGCGGTGGAATTTCTCGAAGGACTTTTAGACGTGAATATTCTCGATCCGAATATAAAGAATTTAGTAATACTTGATGATTTGCTATGCGAGATTGCCAATAACAAAGACGTGACAAATCTCTTCGTTAGAGTAATCCATCACCGCAATACCTCAATCCTGATTCTAATGCAAAACTTATACTACCCGGTAAAGAGATACGAACTTTGAACCTGAATTCGCACTACTTAGTTATTTTTAAATCACCACGTGACCAGTCAGCTATATACCATCTTGCGAAGCAAATATCACCAGGAAATAGTAAGTTCGTCATAGACGCGTTCAAACAGGCCGTAGCTCAACCGTACGGTTACTTGTTAGTTGATCTTAAACCAAGTACACATGATAAACATAGACTTCGGTCTGGAATTATACCAGGAGAGCAAGCGGCATCGGGGAAAGTTTTAACAACAACATGGAAAGACCCCTTGAGAAATCTATCCGATTAGATTAATTAGGGAAATTGTTAGTTGATCTTAAACCAAATACACTTGATAAACATAGACTTCGGTCTGGAATTATACCAGGAGAGCAAGCGGCATCGGGGAAAGTTTTAACAACAACATGGAAAGACCCCTTGCGAAATCTATCCGATTAGATTAATTAGGGAAATTGTTAGTTGATCTTAAACCAAATACACTTGATAAACATAGACTTCGGTCTGGAATTATACCAGGAGAGCAAGCGGCATCGGGGAAAGTTTTAACAACAACATGGAAAGACCCCTTGCGAAATCTATCCGATTGGATTAATTAGGGAAATTGTTAGTTGATCTTAAACCAAATACACTTGATAAACATAGACTTCGGTCTGGAATTATACCAGGAGAGCAAGCGGCATCGGGGAAAGTTTTAACAACAACATGGAAAGACCCCTTGCGAAATCTATCCGATTAGATTAATTAGGGAAATTGTTAGTTGATCTTAAACCAAATACACTTGATAAACATAGACTTCGGTCTGGAATTATACCAGGAGAGCAAGCGGCATCGGGGAAAGTTTTAACAACAACATGGAAAGACCCCTTGCGAAATCTATCCGATTAGATTAATTAGGGAAATTGTTAGTTGATCTTAAACCAAATACACTTGATAAACATAGACTTCGGTCTGGAATTATACCAGGAGAGCAAGCGGCATCGGGGAAAGTTTTAACAACAACATGGAAAGACCCCTTGCGAAATCTATCCGATTAGATTAATTAGGGAAATTGTTAGTTGATCTTAAACCAAATACACTTGATAAACATAGACTTCGGTCTGGAATTATACCAGGAGAGCAAGCGGCATCAGGGGTTTAGTTTAATTGGGGAAATTTATTGTGATATATCAGTCAACATTGTACTGTACTTAGCAATATTTACGTGAACTTCAACCCATGCGAGATTCCTTAAAAAGGGATGGAGTTTTTTGAGGAAAATCATTCTGATCCGGAAAGCTGCCAAAGGAAAATCTTCAAAGAGCTGTAGTGAATTTCGCCTTCAAGACGTTGTTATGTGAGTAAACTTTTAAATACCCGGACTGTTTGAAAAATGTTGAGCCTTCTCTTAACAAAACTTTATTGACGACAGATTAAACTGCCGAGAAATGACTGGTTTTATTGAAGCAAACTTCTATAGAGCGGGCGGGGAATGGATCATTAACGTAGATGAAACGGGAAACTATCAAGCGTGGACATTCAGACCACCATTCCCATTTTCGGATCTATCTCCGGAGGATAAAAGACAGTGCAGATGGCTAACGTGGAACATTTGCGACGTACGTTGGGACGAGGGAGAACATGATTATAGTAGTCTACACGAAATCGCTAAAATAATTCGAGAAAGGGCAAACACCTTTTATTGTAAGGGAGTAGAAAAAGCGCAGGTTCTCTCAAAATATTTGTCGGTTGACGTTAAAAACGTTGAAGACTTGAGTTGCCCCCGTCTTTCGACCATATACTGTATTAACCCGCCGGAACATTGTAAGTTCCATCGAGATCCTAATCGCTGCGCCATCGTTAAAGCGCATAAAATCGCGACATGGTTCCGCCGAATAGGTTGCGAGAAAATATAACCTTTTTGAAATATTTATCATCCGGTAAAGCGCGCCAAAGAAAAGCTGCAATTAAAAACGCTAGTAATGAAGAATTGAAAACTTTAGCCGAATGCTGTATAAATGTTTTGCGCGGTTCCGTGAAAATTTCAGACGACCACAAGAAGCGGTTGAAGAAACATCGTAGTGTTCTTCGTAATTTCAATCGAAAGTTATCTCCGTCAAAGAAAAGAAAGATCCTTAATCAAACAGGTGGATTTTTACCTATTTTATTGGCCCCGATCCTTTCAATTCTCAGCTCCGTGGCAGGCGCCGCTATTAGCAAGGCAATCAAGTGATGGCTCGGAAAATGATGCTGGTTTCCGAAGACGTTTTTAGAAGACTCCAAAGTTCCGAAGCAGGGAAAAATAGCGCGCCGATACCGAAAGTGGATACTCTCCTCGAACTACATACTGATCCTAATAACGCTATGGAACATAAAAAATTGAAAAAAACTGAAAAGCTAAATATTTTTAATCACAAATTACAACAACGTCTAAATAAGGTAGTAAAAGAAAGTAAAAACACTTTGGTTAAGAACTGGAAAACGCAAATCGCCTCTGTTATTCCAGACTATTATATCGATCAGTGTTTGGCGTTGTACAAATGGATAGAAACATCTACAAATATAAAATTTAACGACAATGGTGAATTAATATATCGCGGTGATACAATTTCCGGTTCGCATATTATAGATCTTTTGGCGTATTGGGCAGTTAATTCTAGAAAAATTAAAATCGTTCCCGGAGTTGACGAGTTTTACGATTGTTTAGTAAAAGAAAATGTACCTTAATCATTATTTAGAGAAATAATAGTTAATAAAAGTAAAAGTAAACGTAAAATGGAAGCTACTGTGGATTTAAAATCTAACAATAATGATGGTAATATGACTGGAAACGGGTTCCAAAATTGGATTGTCTTGTAACGTTTGGAATAAAATTTTATTAAATATGAAAACAAGTATACTTTCTCTTCATTTCAAACCTATCCACCACAATGGACGGTAGTGCGATGGAAGCTGCTATTTTAACCGGTCTCACTAATTCATTTTTTAAATATCCGAAAGTACTGACTGCGATATTAATCGTAGCTATAATTATTATCTTCGAAGTATGATGAGATTTTTTTCCGCGGAAAATGTAGAAGAGCACTGATCGCAAGGAAACATAATTAATTTTAACTCGAACCGAAGTTATCTACTAAGTATAGTATCGTGGATGACTGGGATAATGAATAGATGGCTAATGTCTATCCGTTTTTATATGACGCTATCAGAGAAATAACTTGGTCTTTGAGCCGATGATGCGTTATAGTTAAGGGTTATTTAAATATCATAGTTTGTTCAAACTGATTTAATTTGAAGCTTTTCGTACATAAATTGATATCTATCAACGTCATGATAAAAACAACAAGGATTAGCTTGGTAAATACCCAAAAACATTTCGATAAGCGATGACACATTGATACTGTCTTTATTTATAAATTAGCACAATAGATATTGTAATATGGGGAAATTTATTAAATTCCATATGTTATTTGAGTTCAATGTTTATTTCAATGATTGGATTTGAGAAGTTAGCAATGTGTAATCACAATACAAAGTTCGGGCAGGGTATAAAAACCCATCTTATTTCCATCGAGTATTCAGAGCTCAATAAACAGTCTCAATACCTCCATCTTTAAAATTATCCAAAATGGTCAAACGCCCTCGTACTGATTCTGAGAGTTCCGGCGAATTCAGTCGGGACATCGATTACATTCCACCGAATGACTTCCAATATGAGTAAGTAAAACTATTTCCATAAACACTTTTTATTTTCTTCCGAATGTAATAGTAAATTAAATGTGTGCAGCTCTGATGCTGATGCTTTGCCCTACGGCTCGAGTCCTATTCCACCGAATGACTACCAATATGAGTAAGTTTAACTAAACCATAAATACTCTTTTTTTATTTTCACTCGAATGTAATGCTAATTTAAATGTGTACAGCTCAGATGCTGAGACTCTTCCATACGCCCCGAGTACATCACTGTTAGATGGAGCCGTTCAACATCCATCCCCCTCCCCCGTTCCCAATGAACTGCCGATTAATAGCATGAACGCTAATGGAGTAACGTATGTTCATATATTCGTTATATGTACTTTACAATTATTTTATTTATTTACTTATTCATTTATTTTTAAATAGACTCATCAACGCTATTATATCGTTTATGGGGCCCATGATCGAGACATCTGGAGACAGGGTCGACACATTAATGCTGGCTTTAATTTCAGAAATATCTGAAATAATAACGACCACCAGGTGCGGTATATAGTATTTCAGTGGTGGGGAATAAACATAACAATTGAAATTTTTTTAGCCGTTTCAACAGTGTTGACGAGGCTCAACACGAGGCTGGTGCCATGGAATTTCCACCCCCAACGTACAAGGCACATAGTAAGTTTCTTAAAATAGTAATTAAAGTTCCTTATTTTATTAATTTATTTTTAAAATATTTAAATTCTTTAGCGTTATCGACCGTGTGTGAAGGGTGATCATGGAAAGGAGGTGGTTATTACGAGATGTGGAGGACAACATCCTCGAAAGGGAGAACGGATTTGCTAGGGATATGATTAATATTATTTACGAAAATATGATGTCATATATTGATTTTTGAAAAAAAAAACTGTCCTCTAATACCGATTTACTCTAAAGGTTCAGTTCTCTGTCCTCTAAGTACCGATATACCTTAAGTTTGTAAAATGAAAAATAACCCTACGATAGGTATACGTTAACTTTTGACTATCCTTGAAAATAATCCTATAATAGGCACGTGAACTTTTGGTTCCCACGTGTTGGATACGAACGCGAACTTTTGGTTCCCCCTTGGCTCCCCCATCCCTCCCCCGTTATTTCAACATACACTTTTATACTACTGATGCCGTAGAGAGACGTAAGAGTTAATTCTTACTTTTACAATTGCGGGTATAGGTGTTGTGAGTGTATATGCATTTCATGTTTATTTTTATAAAGGAGACTTGGTAGTTAAAATTGGCCGTTAGCCGGTGTGGTTGAAGTAAAATATTTGAATATGTAGTTGCTGGCGATATAAATTGTTTTTTTATGTCATATATTGAAACATTATTAAATTTATTCGGAAATATATCCAACTCAGAACTGGCACGGACCAGGGGAATCCGACTCAAACCGGCCGCCTTGGAGGATTGTGTAGCCTGCTGCGGAGCACGGTGGTCCTGTTTCCCGGCCTTTTCAAACATAATATCGGAAACACATACGTCTTTTTCCCACATTTTCTGGTTTTTATCAAGAAATCCTTTTTGTCATTCTAAGGCTATTAGTTTTTTCTCGACATTTTACCAATTCGGGCTTATTTTTGAAAAGCGAAGCCTCAAAATACTATTTGTATTTCATTCAATTTGGCATCTTTATAGACGGAGCATACTTGTGTGCAATGTCGGCTGCGCGAACAAAATCTCGCCTCTGATGCCAACGTTGGCATCAGAGGCGAGAACCATCAGAGATTGTTGGCCCAACAATCTCTGATGGTTTTTTTCAGGAATCGTCCATTGCATTTTCTTTTTTATTATTTCCTGAAATTCCTTGTTTTCTGGAAACTTTGCTCTTGTTGTAGGAAGTAGAAGAATGTTTATCGTGGCTTTTGGCTTCTCATAATTTTCTTCGTCAGTGTCTGAAGAATAAATGAAAATAGTTCTAACCATCCTTACCTTACCTTCTTTTACAAAATAATATCCTCCATTAATCCTGCTTTAATCACCCTCTTACCTATTTTATTAAAATAATATATGGTTCTTTTCCACTTCAGCGTCACAGGAAGCAGAAATATGAAGATGAACCGGAGGAGGAGTGTCTACTCGGCCTGGTGATGGCGACGCTAAAGTCTTTTTTGAGTCTGAAACTAAGAAATATATAAGTTGTTTGTTATTTCAGAACCAATTGAACTGTTCTTACTTGGTTGCACTTCTCGTATTAAATTTATTTTCTTTGATATATGTTGTATGGTTGCACTTCGGATGCCAAAAGACTCAAAACCATTTCCCATTCAGTTGCAGTTCTTTCGAACATGGCATTTTGAAGAGCTTTTCTTGGGTCCGTTGCGGTAGCTTTCGGGAGACTTAAAGCCTCTTCAAATCAATAACATTTAAAAAATTAGGTGACAAATAAAGTCTTTTGGGGTTTTTCACTTACCGGGAAATTTCATTCGACACGTTAACGGGTTTTCCTTTTGTGTTAATAAAGAAATTAACAAACATTGGCTATAACAAAACAAATCATTAGTTTATTAAGCAATTTTCCCCTCAAACTAATAAACTATTATCTTATGTGCCACAATTGCTCTTTTCCCAAAGATTTATTTCCCTGGCCATTTTGATAATATAGATAATTATACAATTATACTTGTGAAGTTGTGCTGCAGTTGTTCTCGTCATTTTCCATGAATTTGTTAAATTCGATAAGAACGGGATAGTCATCCTGGAAACTTTAGTAAAGTCCAGCCTTAAGTAACGACGCCTTAACTCCCCTTTCCCACTTGCAGGTTTTATTCGTTGGGCCTGGTCAAATCTATATGGCTATCTGATTCGGAATCTAAAACAGTTATAAGTTTCATATTTCGCAATATAAGTGTAAGGGCATAGGGTCGGTGGGTAAAGTGACAGAGGGTCGGCCGGAAATGGGACAGATGGTCCGTCAGCTTACCACTAAAGGCAAATGTAGATATTTTTTTCTTCGAACTGCTCGAGGGCATATGACATTCTTCATCTGAGGAAGCCCCAGAAGAATATTTCAATGGTGTTTTTTTCCACAGTTATTTTAAAACCAAAGTTTTCAAGGTGTGATTTTACATTTTTAATTAAAAAAGGCCAATTGATTTCGAAGAAAGCGTATTATTATTATTATTTGATATTTTTTAAAACTTATTTATCTTTCGTATACAGGTGAGGAATGCAGTTTGGTCCTCGTTTTTGTGTTTCATTTTCATGTGTGGTGGGAGCCAACCAAACGTATCCTAATTGCAAATAGGCCATAAGAGGCGAATGCGGTTGGGCGGCTTCTTAGACACTTTTAAGTAATAAACCACACTCAAATTTTTTAAACTTTTAACGGAGCTGACAAATACGAAAAAGGTTTTTATATATTCCTCGCAATTCTTAGCCAAATAAGACTCATAATGCAATTGCGAGTACCTTTTAAAAGACTTTAAAAGACATTTCAAGCCCCTATTAGTAAATAGCATATCTCTTTGTTCGATACTATTTTAATAGAAACTATAAATATTTCACTATTTGCGTAAATGATACTTGCTCCTTTTAGCGCTAACCTGGAACAAAGGTTGTGTGACGACAAGTTTGAAGATGGAAACGAGGGTCTTTTGCAAAGTGGACTTAACGTTTAACTCGAATTTATTTTCAGGAACATCCAACGATTAATGTTTATCACGGTGTTTTGACTAGAAAAACTCACATGGCGCGGTTATTTATTTCATCCTAGAAAAAATCACAAAATGCCTTAACAGTCAAAATAAAATAAGTTCTAATGAGGTAGACGCAAGGAGCAGTTCATATTTATCGAAGGTGTCAAATAATGTCTGCCACAAATGCCACAAAAATAATTGATATTACGAAGATTTTTGTTAAATAAACTAATATTGTTTATGAACTGATACTTAAATTAACAGGTAAGGTTATTTATTTTAACCGTAATATAAAAACCGTTTAAGGGATGTGTCACCGATGACACCAGTCTATAAATTAAATTACGCCTTTATACTTACTCCAATAAACATGAAGTGGAAAATATTGGAGGATACGAGGATTAGAAGTGGTAATTAAATAATTAAATTAATAAATAACATATTATCTTTCTAAGGATATATTTCAAACCCTCCTAAGAGCAAAATATGAACTTTAAAAAGCATTTATTTTTATGGACTTAATAATAAAATGACCAAAGAAAACATTAAATTGTCCAAAAATAAAAATGAACGTAAAAATGATGGTTTAAACCGAAAAAAATTTACCTTGCCCAAAAATTTAAATTGACTAGTCATCGTCGGTTTCCGCTGTTGAAACGGCTTTCCCAATAGGATTAAAAGCTCGGTTTTTATCCGAAGTCCCAACTAGAAGCACTGGGAATACCCTGCCTGTTGGTTTATACGTAGCGTCAATATGTAATACGGAAGTATAATAATACAAGTTGGCAAGCCAAAATATATCTCTCCTCGGAAGAATTGTCCCTAGTGGTATTAATTTCTTGAGATAACCCTTAAAGATATATCTCCGCAATTTAGAGTTATTTGTTAAAAATGTTAACCCAGTTCTATCCCGCCCGGTATAAAATTTTAATTATAATTAAAATAATTGAGACGAAACGACCAATTTTAATTTATTCAGAATATCATAAGTTAAGTAGTTACAACAGTGAGTTAGACGTACTATAACAATGCACAATTGAATTAAACCGTTTTACAGAACAAGTTTATCAGTTAAATATAATACGAAGCAAATTTTAATGAAAGAAATATCTACAGAGGCTTTTTGGAATTTTCTCGCTTACGAAATACTTGCCGCTTCTTTAACGCTCATTTTATTTCAACACTCTCCCTTGATGAAGATACCGCAGAATAGCTATTTTCAACATCTGGTAGTGGACGACTCGTTCACTTCCTGTTGACGTTGTGACACATACCACATGAAAAAGACCAATACCGTCCAATTTTCAATATCATATAATGACTCGCACACCCAGGAAATCAATGACTGCATTAGGAATCGTAGATGTCCAAATATCCACACCAATATAAAATGAATTAACAAGAAGCGAAAAACTTACCATTCACAAAGCACAGAAAGCCACTTGACTAAACGACAGCCTATATATCAATAAATGACCGTAGACGGAATAGTTAGGGCTCTTTATAAATAAACACAAACGAACTTAATTGATGCACTGCATTAAACATCTTAATCAGTCGAGAAAATGTTTAAAATAAATAACGAAGTACTGACGACCGAGTTTAAATACACTTGATAAAAAAGACTGAAAAACAAAATAAATTACAAAAAAACTAACGGATTCTACCCTTTATCGTATCTGCTGACTGCGCTAAAACAAGATATGACCTTTAAAATTTCATACGTAAAATATTTAGACTTAAACAAGTTCACAAAAATTAAAAAACAAAGTTCAATAAACAATATATACAGATATTGTATTCATCCGTTAGTAAAAAACCCGCCTTCTCATAATGGTTCCTTTACATTAATATTTTCCCTAAGGAAGTCAATGGCTCGGCGGTGAACTATCTGCATTGTAACAATGCGACCCGAGTTCAATTCGTGATCACGATCAAATTTTACATTAAATACTAAAATATTTAATTAAATATAAGATTAAAATAATTTATAAATATTTAATTAAATAAAAGACCCACAGACAGACAGACACGGTGATTGTATAACCCCTCCTAGGGAGAGGTAAAAATAATCAGCTAGGCTAATACCCAAGGAACCACTTTAGGCCTAAGTCATCGAGCGACTTTTTTTATAAAGCCTTTAATTCAGGTTGCCGTGTTACAATGCGTAGGAGGGTGGTGGCAAGCCCTGCGAGCCAACAGCGCCATACACTTACTATTACCGTTAACCTCAACAAGTTTTTATGGAAAGGGAAACCTAAGATCTCGGGGAAAACCCCTTAAAGCAGTCTACATTATTATTTTAACTAAAATACCATCGTCCCGCGCCGAATATTTAATCAGTTTACCACTATCAAAAATTAAACAAAATCTTACCCTTTCTTCGATGGCCCACTTTTGACTAAACGATTAATCACTAACCCATCTTCCCAAAACCTCCTCCACTCCTTCCCAAACCTCCGTATATGTATATAAATATATCGTTTATCAAAAAACCGTGATAGTTAAGAAAATTTAATTTTAAAGGCGTTAATACGTAAAGCGGTGTTTGTTTTGGAGAAGGTTTTAAACGGTACGGGAGGAATTTAAAGACGTGGAAGTAATTCTACGGTAGAATTACTTCCACGTGTTTGATTTGTTGCATCCTTTCTAAAATCCCACCGACGCTTCATTAAGATTATGCTTATCCGTTCTCTCTCTCGTCTTTGGGGTGACGAACGGATATTTTCCTGGTCCCTGAGCATCTAGATCGGCCAGTTGGCTGTTACCGAAGCAGTATAGTCTTTGGTAGGGGGTTGTTGGGGTCTTTTTCTACTAATTGAGGTGGTGCAATCGACCTTCAACTTGTTATTCTCGATTTTGCTGTAGCCAAGGGGGCGAGGAGGAGGAAGGTGTGAAATGGCAAAGGATTTTAGCTAAGGCTAATGAATTCTTTAAAAAGGGTTTTTAACTTAGGTATTTTAATTTAACGTTAAATGGGTAATAGATTCGGATAGCTTGTGATAGGGGTTTCTGAGTATACCAAACATCAAAAAGTTGTAGGACATAAGGGGTTTTGAAATAATACCCTAATTTATGGGTATCGCTTACCTGTTTCAAAAAGTACTTATTCTAAAATCACTAATCAAAGACAAGAGTTTAATATTAAACATAAAACAAATAGATACGACCAAACATATCCAATGACCATTATATCTAGACTTTATCTAAGGGTGTAATAACTTTGGGTGAGGTAATAAAGATTTGTTATTCATTAAGTTAATAATATTAGTTTCAAATTGTTCCTCTAAAGTTACATGAAATAAAAAAATAATTATTTTATATTTGGTTTCGTTTCTGAGTTAGGGTAGTGTACCTCATTCGAACTTATTCCATTTTTTTCGCACGCTATATAAAAAAATATGCTTTCCTTTCGAAATGAAATGTATAGATTTTTAATTTGAACTTTTTCTTCCGACTGTTAAGGCATTTTTGATTTTTTCTCGGATTAAATAAATAACCGCGCCATATGAGTTTTTCTAGTCAAAACACTGATCGTGGATGATCCTGAAAATCAATTAGAGTTTAAGTATACGTTCAGTCCACTTTGCAACTTCAAACTTGTCGTCACACAACCTTTGTTCCAGGAAAGGGCTAAAAGGAGCAAGTATCATTTACGCAAATGGTAAAATATTTATAATTTCTATTAAAATAGTATCAAACAAAGATATATACTACTTACTAATAGGGGCTTGAAATGTCTTTTAAAAGCTACTCGCAATTGCAAAATGAGTCATATTTGGCTAAGAATTGCGAGGAATATATAAAAACCTTTTTCCTATATGTCAACTCCGTTAACTAGCTCTTCTCGCCTGCTCACTTAAAAGATTTAAAAAAATTGAGTGTGGTTTATTATTTAATAGTGTCTAAGAAGCCGCCCAACCGCATTCGCCTCTTATGGCCTATTTGCAATTAAGATACGTTTAGTTGGCTCCCACAACACACGATAAGGAAACACAAAGAATAAAAAAACGAGGACCAAACTGCATTCCTCACTTTTATACGAAAGATAAATAAGTTTTGGTAAACTAAAAGAAAGTTTAGGAGAAGAAAACCTTAAAAAATATCAAATAAAATTAACTGGTTATCATATAACACGCTTTCTTATTGTCGTAATCAATTGACCTTTTTTAAATAAAGATGTAAAATCACTCCTTGAAAACTTTGGTTTTAAAATAATTGCGGAAAAAACACCGTTGATATATTCTTCTGGGGCTTCCTCAGTTGAAGAATGCTATAAGCCTTCGAGCAGTTCGAAGAAAAAATATTTAATTTATAGACTGGTGTCATCGGTGACACATCCCTTATACGGTTTTTATATTACGGTTAAAATAAATTCGAGTTAAACGTTAAGTCCACTTTGCAAAAGACCCTCGTTTCCATCTTCAAACTTGTCGTCACACAACCTTTGTTCCAGGTTAGCGCTAAAAGGAGCAAGTATCATTTACGCAAATGGTGAAATATTTATAGTTTCTATTAAAATAGTATCGAACAAAGAGATATGCTATTTACTAATAGGGGCTTGAAATGTCTTTTAAAGTCTTTTAAAAGGTACTCGCAATTGCATTATGAGTCTTATTTGGCTAAGAATTGCGAGGAATATATAAAAACCTTTTTCCTATTTGTCAGCTCCGTTAAAAGTTTAAAAAATTTGAGTGTGGTTTATTATTTAAAAGTGTCTAAGAAGCCGCCCAACCGCATTCGCCTCTTATGGCCTATTTGCAATTAGGATACGTTTGGTTGGCTCCCACCACACATGAAAATGAAACACAAAAACGAGGACCAAACTGCATTCCTCACCTGTATACGAAAGATAAATAAGTTTTAAAAAATATCAAATAATAATAATAATACGCTTTCTTCGAAATCAATTGGCCTTTTTTAATTAAAAATGTAAAATCACACCTTGAAAACTTTGGTTTTAAAATAACTGTGGAAAAAAACACCATTGAAATATTCTTCTGGGGCTTCCTCAGATGAAGAATGTCATATGCCCTCGAGCAGTTCGAAGAAAAAAATATCTACATTTGCCTTTAGTGGTAAGCTGACGGACCATCTGTCCCATTTCCGGCCGACCCTCTGTCACTTTACCCACCGACCCTATGCCCTTACACTTACATTGCGAAATATGAAACTTATAACTGTTTTAGATTCCGAATCAGATAGCCATATAGATTTGACCAGGCCCAACGAATAAAACCTGCACGTGGGAAAGGGGAGTTAAGGCGTCGTTACTTAAGGCTGGACTTTACTAAAGTTTCCAGGATGACTATCCCGTTCTTATCGAATTTAACAAATTCATGGAAAATGACGAGAACAACTGCAGCACAACTTCACAAGTATAATTGTATAATTATCTATATTATCAAAATGGCCAGGGGAAAAGAGCAATTGTGGCATATAAGATAATAGTTTATTAGTTTGAGAGGAAAATTGGTTAATAAACTAATGATTTGTTTTGTTATAGCCAATGTTTGTTAATTTCTTTATTAACACAAAAGGAAAACCCGTTAACGTGTCGAATGAAATTTCCCGGTAAGTGAAAAACCCCAAAAGACTTTATTTGTCACCTAATTTTTTTAATGTTATTGATTTGAAGAGGCTTTAAGTCTCCCGAAAGCTACCGCAACGGACCCAAGAAAAGCTCTTCAAAATGCCATGTTCGAAAGAACTGCAACTGAATGGGAAATGGTGTTGAGTCTTTTGGCATCCGAAGTGCAACCATACAACATATATCAAAGAAAATAAATTTAATACGAGAAGTGCAACCAAGTAAGAACAGTTCAATTGGTTCTGAAATAACAAACAACTTATATATTTCTTAGTTTCAGACTCAAAAAAGACTTTAGCGTCGCCATCACCAGGCCGAGTAGACACTCCTCCTCCGGTTCATCTTCATATTTCTGCGTCCTGTGACGCTGAAGTGGAAAAGAACCATATATTATTTTAATAAAATAGGTAAGAGGGTGATTAAAGCAGGATTAATGGAGGATATGATTTTATAAAAGAAGGTAAGGTAAGGATGGTTAGAACTATTTTCATTTATTCTTCAGACACTGACGAAGAAAATTATGAGAAGCCAAAAGCCACGATAAACATTCTTCTACTTCCTACAACAAGAGCAAAGTTTCCAGAAAACAAGGAATTTCAGGAAATAATAAAAAAGAAAATGCAATGGACGATTCCTGAAAAAAACCATCAGAGATTGTTGGGCCAACAATCTCTGATGGTTCTCGCCTCTGATGCCAACGTTGGCATCAGAGGCGAGATTTTGTTCGCGCAGCCGACATTGCACACAAGTATGCTCCGTCTATAAAGATGCCAAATGGAATGAAATACAAATAGTATTTTGAGGCTTCGCTTTTCAAAAATAAGCCCGAATTGGTAAAATGTCGAGAAAAAACTAATAGCCTTAGAATGACAAAAAGGATTTCTTGTTAAAAACAAGAAAATGTGGGAAGAAGACGTATGTGTTTCCGATATTATGTTTGAAAAGGCCGGGAAACAGGACCACCGTGCTCCGCAGCAGGCTACACAATCCTCCAAGGCGGCCGGTTTGAGTCGGATTCCCCTGGTCCGTGCCAGTTCTGAGTTGGATATATTTCCGAATAAATTTAATAATGTTTCAATATATGACATAAAAAAACAATTTATATCGCCAGCAACTACATATTCAAATATTTTACTTCAACCACACCGGCTAACGGCCAATTTTCACTACCAAGTCTCCTTTATAAAAATAAACATGAAATGCATATACACTCACAACACCAATACCCGCAACTGTAAAAGTAAGAATTAACTCTTACGTCTCTCTACGGCATCACCCTTTCCGAAACCTCATCTTCCACCACCCCTTCCAAAACCTCAGTATATGTATATAAATGTATCGTTTAAGAACATAATGAACATTTAATTTTTAAAGTGTTTGTTTTAGAGGAGGTTTTAAACGGTAGGGGGGAATTTGAAATGGATCAGTTTGTCCGTTGGAATGTTAATTTTATATGATAGTTTATCATTGTTGGTCAATTGTGGTATAGTTTTTATAGGTATTTTTTTTAGTTTGAAGCTATGGGGTTTGGAGGTTGGCAACCCTGTTCAATTCGTATAGATAAAGGAATCGGTATTTGTTATAGGTGTAGTGGTTCTTTGTAAGGTTAGGTTAGGTGGTTAGTTTTACGGTGTATATTGGTTGGGTAGAAGGGTTTGTGAATTGGTTGTGTTAATAGGGACAGATTATCGACTCTTTGTCTTGTGGTAAATGTTTCTTGGAAGCTATGGCAGCTAAATCGGTTATGGGCGAATGTTCGGGTTTAGGCGAAGCATCGGGTGGGTGGGAAGATGGGTTAGTGATTAATTGTTTAGTCAAAAGTGAGCCATCGAAGAAAGGGTAAGTTTATGGTTTAGTTTGTTGATTTTGTGTAGAATTCTTGATAGTGGTAAACGGATTAAATATTCGGCACGGGACGATGGGATTTTAGTTAAAATAGTTAATGGGGCGTTGGACGGGAGGGGTATATCTGGGCTCTAGTTGTGGGTCAGAATAGCCTCGTACGCGAAACAAACAATCTATTTTAATAATAAGACTGCTGAGGTTGCGAACGCATTATTTGAAAACTATTCAGGGCCCTTTAAGATATGGTGTTAGTAAATATGGAATTGTTAATAATTGAATTTGTTGTTAAATATTGATATATTGCAGGGCTGGCGCTAGGATTTTCGGGCCCCAGGTAATTTTTACTAAAAAATTGGTTTTTTTGGAAATTGTCAGATAATTTTAGTTAGGCACCCGTTCCGGCGGGTCCATTTCGGAGGCCCGGGCCACTTTTGCCCTAACGCCTGCCGTGATATATTGATGCAATATATGTAGGAGGCTGAAGTTTTAATTAGGAAGGAGGAAGAGAGGGAGGTTGAGGAGGAGAAGGAGTTACGGAGGAAGGAGGTGGAAGTTGAGAAGGTTTTAGAAGGGGTGGCGGAAGTGGAGGAGTCGTTGGAAAGGATGGTGCCGTAGAGAGACGTAAGGGTTAATTTTCACTTTTATAAATGTGGGTATTGGTGTTGCGAGTTTATCGGCATTTCATGTTTATTTTTTATATCGGAGACTTGGGCGTAAGCGGATGTGGATGAAGTTTAACGAATATTTGAATATGTAGTTGCTGGCGAAATAATTTGTTTTTCTATATTTCGATTGTATCTATAATTTGCTCTAAGTATATTTTTATTTTAATTTATTTTCATACATAGATAAAATTTAATAAAAGAGTATTTCTCCATGCAGTTCCCCTGTGCATTATTCAAATTTGGAGAACAAACAACATCTAAAATATATCATAAATTGCATTTCACCCAATAACGTTCGACTCAACAATCAAGAAAGTATGCGGCAACTCATAAATAAACTAAGGGATAGAGGTAATAAAATTTCTGAACTTAACATTAAAATTGGTATGTATAGTAAAATTTGTTTATTAGTCACTCATATCTTGCAAAAAATACACTTAGATAATTCGTTGTGTATTTTATTTATCTTAAATGCATTAGTTTGAGTTAGTCATATTTTGCATAAAATATCTATTTATCGCAAACATAGAAAAGATCTAAAAATAAAGGAACTTGAAATAGGTTCAAAATGCGACAACTTAAATAGTGGTAAGTTTGTAACCAGCTCTAGTGACTATATAATTAGAAATTAATATAAATTTTCAATAAAGCCACAAGACATTTAGAGAACTTGATAAGGACATTAAAGGTTCCTTTATCAGGGACATCTATCGGACAATCTCATGCGCAGTCACAAGTAAGTTTATATTAATACGATAATAATATACCGCAATCCATGTATTAAAATTAAAGTTGTACACAACCAACCGCGAAAGTGCCTTCACGGCTTCCATAACGTCTGCAGGCATGGCTCTCGGCCACAAAAGCGCCCCCGATAAGGCGGTAAAAATTATCGGCATGCCAGCCGGTGTTACCCAAAAACCATCCTTCATTTCTTGAACGTAGTCAAACCGCAAATCCACGAAGCGCAGAAACGACAAGGGACTCCATTCTCGAGTATTTATGTTTTCGTAAATAATCCCATCTACTGCCTCAATTTTCACAGAGTTATATTCTTACCGCGACATAATCACATTAGGAATTTTAAAAATGAAATTAATTTCTTTATTAGTACTAGTTGATAGACAGGATATTGAGGGCCAAGTCATCTAGGGACTTATAGCCCTCGCAAATTTTAAGTTAAGTAAAGTTTAAAAATTTAAAACAAACGAACAAAAACAGATGTGTATAACAATAAAAAGAAAAATGAAAATGTTTTAAGATATTATGGAATAATTAAACTATTAAATAAATAAAAATAATTTATTAGTTGGTTAATGACTATATACAAAGCTTAATGACATGTTACACCAATGATGGCTGGCTCTAGACTAACAAGAACAAGTTGGCAAGCCAAAATATACCTCTCCTCGGAAGAATTGTCCCTAGTTGTATTAATTTATCGAGATGACCCTTAAAGATATATCTCCGCAATTCAGAGTTATTTACTGAAAACGTTATCCTGGTTCGATCCCACCCGGTATACAATTTTAATTATAATAAAAATAATTGAGACGAAACAACCGAAATTAATTTATTCGGAATGTTATAAACTAAGTAGTTACAACAGTGAGTTAGACGTACTAAAACAATGCACAATTGAGTTTAACCCTCTTAACAGTACAAGTTTATCAATTAATACGAAGCCAATTTCAATGAAAGAAATATCTACAGAGGGTATTTGTTATTAGTTTCTCACTAACGCAATACTTGCCGCATCTTTATCGCTCATATTATTTCAACACTCGCCCATGATGAAGATAACCTGGGTAAAACTGATACCCTTTCTTAGTTCTTCATTAGATAAACCCTCGTCTCCTGCCATCTATTATTAAAAAATTTCTAACTCTTATTTAAAAAGCACTACACCAAATTAAATAAAACAAATCTCGTGGCATAAAACAATTCCTTACTAACAACAAAAAAACCTACTTTAAACCATTTCACACAAAGAACAATAATTTAATGCTAACAATACCGCCCAAAAGCTCACAATCAACAAATTAAAATACAAAAGCACAATCGACCAAATTTCGGGGTCAAAATTACCAATAGAAAAATATATAATAACAACCCAATCAATCAGGCTTCAGAGCAAAAATAATTAATAGAAAAATAAATAATAATAACCCAATCAATCAGACTTCAGAGCAAATAGAAAAATATAAAATAACTCAAATCGATCAGCCTTCAAAACAAAAATACTTAATAGAAAATATATAGTATTAACTCCATCGATCAGGCTTCAAAGAAAAAATAACCGGAAGAAAAATATAACGCAATCAAGCAACAACTTCCTTCAAAAATTTAGAAACCAAACAATAGAAAATTTTATTATAGCAAGAAGTGCGACACCTTACCATTAACAAACAGGAATTTTCGACGTTATTATTATGAAACCGGATAAGGTAAATAACACGACGTACACACTGTAAAGGTTCCTCCAAAACTGGACGTTTTCTTGGAAAAAAATAACCTCGAACAAGATTTGACCTTTAAATTTTCATACGTAAAATATTTAGACTTTAACAAGTTAACAAAAATTAAAAAACAAAGTTCAATAAGCAATATATACAGATATTGTATTAATCCGTTTAGTAAAAAAAAATCCGCCTTATCATAATGGTTCCTTTACTTTAATATTTTCCCTAAGGAAGTCAATGGCTCGGCGGTGAACTATCCGCAAGTTGTTACAATGCGACCCGAGTTCAATTCCTGATCACGATAAAATTTTACATTAAAATACTAAAATATTTAACTAAAGATAAGATTAATATAATTTATAAATATTAAATTAAATATAAGATTAATATAATTTAAAAATATTAAATTAAATATAAGATTAATATAATTTAAAAATATTTAATTAAATATAAGATTAATATAATTTATAAATATAATTTAAAAATATAATTTAAAAATATAATTTAAAAATATAATTTAAAAATATTTAATTAAATATAAGATTAATATAATTTATAAGTGGTTAGAGTAAATCTCTTGCACAAGGCAGACACGGGTTCGATTGCTGGCCGGCGCCAATAAATCGCAAATTGATACTAAGACGAATACCGTGTACAATTGGTGGGAACCCTGCCATAACACTCAGCACTCGGTCCGTCCCAAAGTCATTAAGAAGAAGTTGGAGAGAAAACGACCGTACAAACACAACAGACTCAACATCCACAACCATCATAACAGAAACACAACAAACTCAACACCCACAACCGTCATAACACGAACTCAACATCCACAACCATCATTACACAAACACAACAAACTCAACACCCACAACCGTCATAACACGAACTCAACATTCGCAACCTACACAGAAACATTACAATAACGAAATATCCGATCAAACTGAATTAAAACTGTCGCGACGTTGACGAAATAATAATCAGCTAGGCTAGGCTAATACCCAAAGCACCACCCTAGGCCTAAGTCATCATGCGACTTTTGATAATGACCATCCAAGCCAAACCCAACCGCAAATCAATCCGTTAACGCTCACCGTCACACGGTGGTTTTGCCAACCCTTCGAGAAACTGCATACGCAATGATTAACCTTTGCACGGATAATGCGAACGCGTTCGCAGGACAGACAGGGTGATTGTATAACCCCTCGGATACAATCACACCTCGGAGAGGTAAAAACACTACCTGCAGGTTTGCCAGATCAGATAATATTATTACACCTAATCTCAACGCCTCTATTATGTACACAACTTTAACTACATCCTGATTATAGAAAAGTTAACTAACAACAGAAAATATTATGAATGTAACTATACAAAAGTATTAGAAAAGAAAATATATAAAACATTTCAGAGTGAATTTCCAATGATAAAATCGTTAATATTGTTTTTAGCGGAATACAAAGTATGACAATCTTTCAAATATTTAAAAATTAAATTTTTTTAACTCCATCATAGAAAATAGAAGTCAATCTTTTAGTCGTTAAACAATACGATGAATTTACCGATCCCGGTCGGCCCGACTACGAAAAAACTAACCTCGTAGTTCTTGAATAGAAAACTTCGGTAATTTTAACGGGAAAGATCCATACCGAGCTATTCGAGACAGAAAAAATTCCCCCAGTTCTTTAAAAATATCTAAGTCAAACTAAATTTTTGTTATTCGTATGGCCCTTATATACACGTTCGGGAAGGTTAACTCCCCTTTATAAGACTCGAACAGCTCTACTTTAAAAATATAAACTAGCGACATCTATGCATGTAATATTATACGCAATTATATTACCGCTGTTTATATAATCAAACGAATTTTTACAAGAAATCCCCCATTATGCAATACTACCAACTACTAACTTACATTCCCCAATTCTACAGGGTTACCAACCATAACTACAATCCCCGATATTGCAATGCTAACAACCACTAATTTCCCCAATTTGGCTGGACTATCAACCCCTATTTCAAATTTCTAAAATTTAGCCGGACTAACAGGCAGTACCTTTCTCTCACCTTAACCGTCAAAATTAAAAACCAAAAGTTTATATAAAACTCAAAACAATTTATTATTACCATGTTACTCTTTATATTTTCTGAAATATTTTAAATTTTAATCTTTGGAGAAAACAGCCAATTGATCCTCAATGATGACCACCTCCTTATTCGTAATCTCGCCTTCCACCACCTACACTAAAACCTGTTCCTCAGTCTCAATCATAGTTTGATCAATCACTACCTCCGGCGCCTCTACAAGTATGACAATATCAATACCGAAAATGACCCATATAAATGGTAATGAGAAACTTACGACTTTTTCCTCCGTCTCCTCTCCTCCTGGGGTCCTTCTGCAGCCAACGCAACGCACTATGATCAGTAAAAACTGTAATCACCCGTCCCTCTATAAAATGTCTATGAATTTTTGAGAGCCCAGACAACCGTCAGGCATTCTTTTTCAGTGGCAGAAGAATTCTTTTCAGCAGCCTGTAACACGCGACTAATGTAAAAAATTGGAACCTCCACCCCATACTGCATTTGAGAGAGCATCCTTAAATTTGATAATTAGCGGGTGAAAATTTTTTGTGGCGTCGAGCTACTTCTCGACTCGATTCGTAATCTGATTCCTACTTTGATAATCCGTTGCACAAGCTCTCGTTCGTGGGCTATTCGTCGAGCGATTGAAAGTCTTACTCAGAAAATACGTTTCTCGAGCACTCGTTCGTTTACTATCGGGCGAGATGATTCGTAAGGCGATTCGTGATAAGCTTCTTGGGCGAATAATTTTGTTCAATGGCGACGCTTTTCGTGGACCTTTTAAAATTACTTCTCGAGGGTTTTGTTTCGCGGGATAAGATTTTTTATACATACCATTTTATAAACACGTTTTCCAAACGAAGTCTTACTAAGAACTACGTTGAACGAGATTATTATTTATACCCAGCACTTAAACAGCATTATTTCAAAACGAACCACATATTTTTCGCGCGATGCGACTATTTGTTCCGAGACGTGATCGAACGAGAGTAGATTCGAAAAATAGCCGCTAGGGCAAATGGGGTATATAAGCTTTGCTGATTGCTGATTTCGGTTCATTCGAAAACCATCATCATGTCTGTTTCGGTTAGTAATGGCAATTTATCGAGTTGCGTGTTACCGGCTTTTATTTTTTCCTGGACCCGGAGAGGCCGGGATGTCCGGATGAAGACTTTTTTTGAAATTTTATCGTAGAAGACCAACGCGTACAACGTTTGAAATTTTTCGTGCGCAACGGATCCCTCTACGATTTCCTTCACTGTCAACGTCATCGACCAAGTTGGAATACTTCGTAGCCAGATTTCCCGATAAACTTTTCGCCTTGGCAGACAACGCTTGTCCTCACCTTGACGTCGTCTTCAATGGCCTTGTCAGATAGTTGTGTCGGAGCTCGAGCCTTCTCAAGATCTGCGATGGCGTAATTCTCGTCGATGCCTAGCATTGTGTAAAAAATAATTTCAATTATTATTGATGGCGAAATAATTTTAGTTGGAAATATGTTACTTGAAAATTCGTTTTTTTTTTGTAATTACGAAAGATTCGTGAAAAAAAAACAAATATGTACCTAAAAATAATACTTTTTCTACCGTACAATTTAGTTTTAAAGAATTTTTGTGTGTCATATCATCTTTAAAATGTTTACATACCGGGTGTTACGGATAAGAGTACCGAAACTTTCTATATGCATTCTATGGGTCTTTATGACTAAAAAATGTCCAATAAGCAGGGGTCCTAAAGTGCTTCGTTTCAGAGATATGGGCACTTTAGGACCCATGTTTATTGTTCATTTTTTACTCATAGAGACCCATAGAATGCATATAGAAAGTTTCGGTACTCTTATCCGTAACACCCTGTATATTCCAAACTGAAGTTAATTATGCTTTGGAACTTTAAAAAAAAATTGTTCCCAACCGTGCCGATTAAGAATACATTTGAAATTCCTATTCGTAATGTTGCCAGATAGATGAAATTATTCCAAAAAGGTATAAGTTTCGCGACCACTTCGACGAGGCGATTGGCTAAAAAGTCTACCTCGGAAGATCCGTTTCTCGAACGTCTGAAAATTATCCCGCGAAATCGTTCTCTATCCGTCTTCTCAACCCATACCCGTGAATAAGGAATTTTCTAAGCGGGTTAGCGGGGTATTTTATTTTTATTTCGCTGTAGACATTCTTTGTATGGTGTATGACATTTTTCATGTAAATAATCAAGTTAAATCTTTAAGATTAACACATTATTTTAAGTGGTAAAATTTTTAATTAAATAACCGACTGACTTATTTTTAATTAATATAAAGGCAATCAGATACGACGTGTAGCTCTCTTACTCGAGCCACTAGAGGCTGCTAACACGTATTTCCCTAGGCCAAAAAAATATCCCCCCCTCCCCTAGAAAATGACGTAGCGGGACCCATCTCAAACAAGTTGGGCAAGCGTAAATATTTTATAGAAAGAACTATTTCGACGTATTTTACCGGTATTAAAAGAATGGGAAGATCGTTTATTTTATAACAAACCAAAAATCTCTTCGACGAAAGGGTTTAGTTCGTATTTCGTCTCGTTGAAATTCAGCAATCGGAAGTTAAATCGTCGGAAATGGTAAAGATTTCGCCACGGCAAAGAAGCCTCGGAATCGTTAGACATCCTAACTTGTACGTACCGCGTAGTCGTTAAAATTATGGTATCGAGAGTATATAACTTTTGCGTTTTATTTATAGCGGACGACGTCACACGGAGAAGCAAGGCTCGTACCTGGTTAAATACGTCTACGACGCAATCGGAAGTTTCGATGGACCGGGAAAGAATAATTGCCCGGGATCTACTGGGACGAGGGATTTTCGCGGGAATAAACGAGAAATCACTCAGTCAATACTACCGCGCCGCTATACTTCTGCCTTTACGTCGTGGCGTAAGTATTTTTTTGTTTTAGAATATTTTATTCAATTGTATTCTAAAGCCCTAACCGCAACAAAAAAAGCAGGAAATGACGATCGAAGATAAGAAATTGGGCTGAAAATCGTGTTTTTTCAGTTGAATTTGTTTAATTAAAAAATAATGTTACCCTATTCCGAAATTAACTGGTACACTATTTTAAGACGTAAATAAAATGTTCTTCACATAATAATTCTTTGTATCGCTCAAACATATTTTGTTTAGGATAACGACTTATCTATTCGAAAATATAAGCCTTTTATTTATCGGCCAACGATTTCGTCATCAATGTTTTATTACACTTCATTCGAACAACGTTCTCTCGAACGAAAATTCTTAAGTCGGGATACGAGTAAACTTAAACAACATATTTGTTAGTCGTTGTACTTATCCACGCTCCGTCGATTTAAAGAGATACGAAGAGTGTCTTTTCTCTCGAAGTCTTTCGCGATATGCGGGGCGTAAGATTTGGTGAGATCACTTTCCCGAGACGCGTGGCGAGTGATGTCTTGTCGAAATTGGTGATTTGTGCCGAGTTAGTTTCGACAAAGTTCCGCTAGGGTGAACCTCGTTTATAAGGCGGATCATTGGAAATACCTTAGTCATCGTCGATTGTCTTCCTTCTTTAGTCTCGTTTTTCTCGGCGATCCATTTTCCCAACGGCAACGTTTACCACCATACGGGTAACTATTTTCCGTTTGTTCCTATTGTAAAGTTGTAATCGTATAGCTATATTATTTTCCCCCAAAATCCTAGCAGACATGAGTGACAGCAATTCCGAGTATTTCGATTTCAAAAACTGCCACTTTTCCTCGTCGGAATCCGACGACTCCTCATTCGTTGTAACCCTTATCGACGACGATGAGGGAAACGGGCGTAGCGCCACGGCCTAGCTCGACCATTTAGCGTTCATTCTTTTCGAAGACGAAGAAAATATCGACGTTGTCAAAGGCGAATTTTCAGAAAAACCCTTTGTGTCGAATTCATTAACGGGTGATACTAAAAAGATTCTTAGAATCCTTAGAATACAGTTTGTTTGCTACTAACATAGTTAAGAGAGTACTATTTGACAAAATATACAACTTCACATAACAAAGAAAATAACTTTACACACGTCACTCGAAACGCTTCAAATAATTATCTAATATTGTATATATTTCAATCTTTGTTTTTTTTATATAGAATCCTATGCAATGAACAAGATATTTTATTTATATTTATATTTAATTATAAATGTTTTTCTTTTAGAATCCTCTGTGAAACCCAATTCCCTGTAGAGTAAACTTAATTCTTAATCTTTTTCTTCTAGAATCCACTATAATAACAAAGTATCTGTAAACTAAAGATGATATTTTATATTATTCTAAATAATTTTCATCTAGAATCCACTGTAACAACCTACTATGTGTACAGTAAACATGACATTTTATTTAATTCTAAATAATTTGCATCAAGAATCCACTATAATAACATAGTATCTGGAGAGTAAAGATGATATTTTATTTTATTCTATGTTATTATAGTGGATTCTCGTTGAAAATTATTTCGAATAAAATAAAATATCATCTTTACTTTACAGATACTCAGGGCCGGATTAAGGCGGTCAGCGCCCGGGGGCACACTTCACTTGGCGCCCACTTAAATAATATTTTATATTATTGATTTTCGTAAAAAAGGTCCTCAAAATTTTAAGATACGCCCATTTGGCTGTCACCCAGGTGCAGTTGCCCCCCCCCCACCCCATGTGAAGAACCTACCGTTTTTTCGGTTAGCTCAGCTGCATATTACAAAAGATCATACTTAGACTCCGGATGTAAACACAAGTTAATGGTTTTCACGTTATAATCAAATTCAACACAGTGATTAAGAAGCCTGTGTATGATTTGTTTTACAAAAAGTGTATGCTGTGTTATACAAAAATTACACATTTTTTTAAATTGAGTTTGATAATTTAAGTTTTTAAATATTTACTTTTCTAGTTTTGTTTTCTGAAAATTTGGTTATGGTTTCTTCCCAATTTATCTGGTTAAGTAAATTAGTTTCTATTGCAAGTAGAGATAAAGAACTGAGTCTTTCTTGTGAAATGGTGCTTCGCAAATAGTTTTTCACTCTTTTAAGAGCTGAAAAAGATCTCTCCCCAGAACAATAGGTGATTATGAAAAATATCGGTGGTCACGTGATTTGGTTAAGTACTACCAAGTTGAAAGTATCAAAATTGGCCCTTTTTGTAAATTCGTCTGGCTAGTTGGGCAAGGGTTAGCGAGATTTCTATAATTTCATTGTTCAATCGAAAGGATTTTTCATTTTTCGTTTTGAGAGAAGTTTGCCAAGTCGTTAAATTAAGGTAATTGATTTATTAAATGAAATATTTTTAAATTCTATCCAAATTGATTTTAATTCATTTTCATGTATGTAAATATAACCTTGTGTCTTCTATTAATATTGGGCTTGTTTCTTTATCAATACTTGGTCTAAAACTATAAGAAATAAAAAAAATATATAATAAATTTGTTAACTTTATGTATTTTTAATAATTTTAGAAAAATACTAACTTTTCAAACAATCAATCCATGGTTGGTGCTTTTTACTAAACGCGGACGACCGCGGGCCTCGGTAGGTGCAGACGAATTTAAGCAGCCGACGCTTTGTCAAAAAATAACAAACTCCCGTGAGCCTCTGCGCGCAATTCTTTTTCATAATCACCTATTAGAAGATGGCAAACAAAGATATAATCGTAATACTATTTCGATATTAGGAAACATACAATCTAATTTTTTTTCAATTAGCGTTTTTAATAATTCTTGAGCATTTACGTTTTCACGATTTATTTCTATTGTAGAAAGTAATCCTTTAAAATGAAGAAGTTCAAAAGTAAGATCAGGTTCAATGTCTTCGGGGTAATAATCTGTTAATACTTTCGAACCGGATTTAATTTCTTCATTGTCAAGTTTGGGAAGGTCAAAAATAACGCCGAAACGCTTTTGAATTGAATCATAACATTCCCCTCGTTTAAGAAGCTCATTTTTTAATGTATCAGTAATAACAAAAAATGTTTCAATTCGCATTTTATCTTTTCCACTGATTTCAGTATCTTTTGACGATCCTTCATCGAAAGCTTTTTTACGAGTTTTTATCCTGCTAGTCTCCCACCTATAAGTAGTTTTTTCACTAAGAGCTTCAGCATCTTTTTGTAATTGATCAAACTCGACCCTTATAGAACTTACAAACATTTCTAGAGATTTGTAAACCTTCACAACAGTAGATAGTTCTGCGTTTTCGGATTGCAAAATTTTACTACTCGCGTTAAACCTTTTTAGAACTGGAGTCCAGAAAACCAGCATAAAAGCAATTTCCAAGGTAGATAATTTATCTCTAAGGGTTTTAGCTTCATGGCGAATTGCTGGTTTTTGTAAATTGTCGTTCGATATTTCATCTAAAGCGTTTTTAATTTCCTTGTAACCATTAAAAAGAGCTTCACAAGCATCATCTCGAGCCGACCATCGGGTTTCCGAAAGAGATTTTACAGTTTTGGAATCAGAATTGGTTCTCAAATGATTTGTAAGTATTTCCCATCTTTGTGTTGATGCGGAAAAAAAAACGAAGATTGCTTGAAGAAATATAAAAAAATCCGTTGACACAGTTGTGCAATCAGCTGCACAATTTCCGATTAAGTTAAGGGAATGTGCGGCACACGGTACGTAATCAGCGTATTTAGCTTCTTGACGAATACGTCCTTGCAATCCTTTGTACAACCCTGACATATTGGACGCATTGTCGTAAGATTGACCCCTACAGTTTTTTACGTCTATTCCTTGCTCTTCAAATTCTAATAGTAGCGCTTGTAACATATCAAGGCCTTTATGACCGACTGAAGGCATGAATTTAAAAAAACGCTCTACAGGAGTACCGTCTCGGAGAACATATCGAAAAATGAGAGTTAATTGATCGATTTTTGCAATGTCGGGGGTAGAGTCTACACTGATTGCAAAGTATTTCGCAGTTTTTATTTCGTGTAGTATCACATGACGAACATGAGCACTTATGATTTCTATAAACTCGTCACATATAGTTGAAGAAATATATGAGGTGTGTCCTTTTCCCTTATTTGCATGATTAGTCAAGTGTTTAGCTAAAAAGGGGTCAAACTCTGCAACTAATTCCAAAGTTCCTAGATAATTACCATTGTGTTTTGAACAAATTATTTCGTTTTCTCCCCTAAAAGCAAGGCCTCTTGAAGCCAAAAACTTTATTGTTGCAACCACTCTTCGCAGAACATTCCTCCAATATTGTATTTCAGTTTCGAGTTGTAACTTTAAATAGCTATCAATTTTTGTATGTCTAACATTAGAGCGTAGCACAAGTTTACTCTGAGAAGTTGTGTGATTGTTATTTTTTTCATGCGACAAAATCCTTTCGTTTACTTTTTTCCAATTTTTAAAACCATCTGAAGCCAAAGAGGAGTCGGATGTTACTGTTTGCTTATCCGAAAAGAGTAAGCATGCCGCACAATACAATGCGTTTTGAGACTTTGAATACAGCAACCAATCTCTGACTTTTCTTTCGCCATTTACCAATTTTCGAGTGAAAATATCCCTAGATAATTGTCTATGTTTTTTACCGATTAGGCGCTTCGTCTCTAAAAAGTTTATATCGTTTACATTTTGTATAACGGGGTGAGCCGCAAATATATTTCTAGTATTGTCATCAATTTTCCAAAGTGCTGGGTCATTTCCTAAATGTTTAGTTAAATGAACTGCCGCCCCACTCTCTTTGGTCTCATTTTCAATATCATTGTAATCCTGATCCTCATACGATAAATCAATAGATACGTTAGTTTCGTTAGACTGAGTCTCGGTGATTAAATTTGATTGATCCTCTGAATCTTCGGACTCTTCCGCGGCTTCCTTGTTCTGCGAATGTTTGGAAATGAAATAGGACGTGATTTTCGGTACTTTTTCTAAAACTTCTTGTTCTCTTTTCGATTTCTCAGCTTCTCGTTTTCTATTTTGGGCTCCACTTAGTTTTGTTTTGGGTGTTTTTTCATTCATTATGATAATAATTTTTAATTTCACTTTTTCATTTAAAATAACTATCTATAAACAGTGAATTCCAATTCTTTGTTAGTCTCACAGTCTCACTCGTGACTCGCCTCCTTCGCCTAAATAAATTATAAATGTGAAATTATTATATTAAAAATGTGAAAGGTTACTGTAGACGAAGCGACAGTTAGCGACTGAGATTGCTAACACGCCACGGCGTGACGGCCCACGGTAGGAAGATTCGCAGATGAGATATAGTCAGAGTAGCGACACATCTGGTGCGGAGACAGTGTGGCATATCGAAACACAACTGCCATAAAATCTACCGCCGACAGTCGCAGTACCAAAGAGTATAAAAACTACGAAACCTAGAGATATAATGACGATCGAAAGCAGTAAAGGAAGTTGTAGCAACCGGGGGGGAAGTCACTCAGTGAATTTGCACTTCAAATTTCAATACCGCAGCGCCACTACGGCAGTTTTAAGTGGCAATCATTTTGATTTAGTTCAACATTCTTGAAAATTCCTTAAGGAATTGGTTACCTTTAGGACTTGGCAACGTTAGAGAACAAACGCCTTATTCTTCACTTTTTGAAAATAAACACCGAAACAACGAATCCACAAATTCTAACTATAAAAATCACGAAACAGTAACCAATTACTGTCACTTTTTTGAATTGACAGATATTAGACAATTAAATATCCAAAATGCCAAATTTAGCACCTCCGCAACACCGTAACTGCCATTTTTCTCCGGTTTCATTATTTATTGTACTAAATACTGCCGTAGTAGCGCTGCGGTACCGAAATTTGAAGTGCAAATTCACTGAGTGCCTTCCCCCCCCCCCCCCCCCGGTTGCTACAACTTCCTTTACTGCTTTCGACCGTCATTATATCTCTAGGTTACGTAGTTTTTATACTCTTTGGCAGTACCGTGGCTGTCGTTCATTTCAAAGTTGTTGTTGTTTTTTTTGTTTTTTTTTTCAAATAAAGATTACATAAAACTTACCTACTACTCTTTTAATTCTGAAAGACAAAACAAACTCGCAATTTCGCAAAGTTAAATGGTTATAGAAAAAGACATCTACATTAATTCCTGTCAACTATTCGTATAAATTTAACTGACGACTTTCTTATTTTCCGTGAGTGATCTCTATGGTGAAAATAACGTTTTGGATGGAGCAACACTCGCGACGAAATTAAACAAAATGTGGACTAACGAAACTTTGTAAGCAACTAGAGTTGAAAGAACGAATATTTTTGACGCATTTCGCATTAGATGATTAGAATAGTGTAATTCAAAAACTAATAACTATATCGTGGAAGAATAATACTGTGAAAATTGTCCCCAGTAGCACACGTAATCCGTTTTTTGGTCGGATTAGGGTCGGACAGTCGGTTGAGAGTCCGAGTCCTATTTTGGGCGTCATACCGACTCACTTCCAACTATCTCTATTTCTTCGATTTCGGTAGCAGTCGGGCCGACCTAATTTTTAGCGGATTTATTCAACATTTTTCCTTGAATAAAAGTTGTTATAAAAATTGGCCTTAATTAGTTATAAGCTCAAATTTTTATTTTTTGGGTACTTAATATTGTTCTTAAGTTTTAAAGTATTTTAAATCCGGCAAAAGGCATTGTCCATCATTCTTGAGATGCATGTGAAGTTTAGGGTTGGCCCAACTATCAATAACGTCGGGCCGACAAATATTTTCCTATTTAGCCCTAAAAACCTAAAGAAGCGCTTTAATTTGTAACAAAAAACTGTAGTAGAGCTGCCAGTTCTTTTCAATTTCTGCTTCTACTATTATTTGTAGTGTGTTAGCTATTTGTTATAAATATTAGTTTCCCTTATTTAATATTTATTTTTGTCACCTGTTTGATTTTTAGGTTTAGCTAAGAGTACAATTTTTCTTTGAGCTGAGAACCTCGACTGGCAATCCTGCTAACCAAAACTACAACGGTAGCAAAGACTATATAATCCTTCTCGCGACAGTCTTTGGGCTGTAATAAAAATGCGCTGTTACGTTATTTTACCAGCCACGAGGTATATAGAGAGAGATCTGCGTTCTTTTTGAGTTTTTAACGTAAATAAAATTCCTAATACTATTCCTAAAGGTAAGTAATACTATTTTTTTATTAATTATTGTGGTGTAAAATATGTTTATCGCAAAGATTAGAAGTTTATTTTTGTTAGAAAGTTACAAGTTTATTAAGCCTACTTTTTAAAACTGCTTTACTCGGGTTACCTAAGCCTTGTACTAGTATATAATGGATGATAAAAGTAAAAGACCAAACTTCATTACTACAAGCATTCGTTGGACGTTTCTAAAAGGCAAAGGCTTGATATAAACAGAACCTTCTTAAAAGTATTATGACTGTCATTTATTTAGACAGTGATATAGATTCTGATACTGTTGTGGTACTGGATAAAGATAAAAATATAGGTTTATTAGAAAGCGAATTGAGAAGGGTTGAAGATGACAAAGGTGTAGGCATTGAGGGGCTGGAAGATGTAGGCAATGGTGGTATAGGAGGTGTAAATGATGATAAGTTAGAGGGCATAGAAGATGAGAGGTTAGAATTTGCAGAAAAAATTAGGTTAGAAGATGGTGATGATATTGCGCGAATAAAAAGCTTGATTTAAAGACCTTAAGCTGAAGGATGCATTAAGTGGCATGAATAAATAACACTTTAATCAATTTAACTTAATAATTTCTGTGTATTTCCAGATGCTGTTAAATTGTCAACCAATTTAAAAGTTGTCATAGAAATGGATGTAGAATCTTCCATGAAAATGTGTGCTTTAAACACTCAAAAGATAGAGAAGGAGGTCGTCTAAAATCCCATGCCAACGAAGAACCGGACAAAAGTGATTCCTTTAGCTTCAAATATAGTAGATGTATACACTGGTTAAGTGGTTATTTTGGCCTTTGTAATGGTTTTATATAAACAATCTTGGATGTATAAAATATCATTATATTTTAAAGTTGTAGGTACCCAAGAAATGGTTATGTTATCAATTCCGAGCTTCTTTTCTTTAAGGGAAAAATTATTTCGGTATTAAAATTTGTTAATTTACGGGTATAAAAGTTTTATACTACTTGTTGTGATATTCATCTCATATAAAATTGTTTGGATGTTTTTGAATAATTTATTATAATTTAATTTCAATTTTTTTAAGTATCCAAAGTTTGACCTTAAATGGCTATAGTATTCAAAACTAAAATAATTTGGATAAATTTAAAATGTGTGATGGAAAGCTGTAGGTTTTTGTTATATATTCAGATAACTTTCCGAGTCAAAACTTGAACTGTGATATATGAAAAACATTGTTGATAAATGATACAGTTTTAGTGCTTAAGCCTTGAAATATACCTACCTAGAAATAAGAAGTATTCGATAACGGAATAGACATACTGTATTAATATCCACTCGGTTACCTTTTTTAATGTTTTTATTAATTACTTATTTTGAACATTGTGATATTGCCTTATTGAATAATTTAAATGCAGCCATTAGTCAATAACAGGGTTCATACGAACCTGGAAAACCTGGAAATATCAGTGAAACAGATTATTTCCAAAAGAATCAGGGAGATATCAGGGAAATTTTAAATATTTAACGAAAACCTGGATATATCAGGGAAATTCGTTTGAGTCTGGAAGCGCCTCAATAATTATACATATTTTTCGATTAAACGAAAACATACGGTGCTTTAGCACCTGGAAATATCAGGGAAATTAATTTTCCAAATGTTGTACGAACCCTGAATAAGTATTTGATAATCAAATGTATAATATTTTTTTATCTGTTCGGCTGACTTTTTATACATTTGAAATGACTTTTCTTACTAAACAGTATTTGTGGTAACAAAGTTTTTGTAACTTTTCTTTAGCAATCATACTTTTGTTAAAACATATTGAAGAATTATTGTTTAAATAAATACACTAGTTTGACATATATTTGAAATATGGTACTTTCGTAGTTATCATGTATATCGAACCCTCGAAGTACAGTTGGGAGACTAACTTTATAGGGGTCGGTAATAAAATCAATTTTGGTCGGTTATAGGATAAACCCACTGATCTTCAATGGTCAAATAATGGTCGGCTACATGACTGAAAAATATTAGGGCCGACTGATCTGCAATCGCCATATATTGGTCGGCGACATAACCTAATAATAGTTGGGTCGACTTATATGCAAGCATAATAATAAAGATTGGCAGGATAGTCTTTATAACGGTGGGCCATCAGTTCAGAAATAAGTTGGGCCGACCCCGACGAAGCGACTCACGACCGACCCAAAAAAGTGCAGTCGGGCGTCGGTGACATGTCGACTGGGTAGCCGACTACGATTTGACCAAGCCTACCGACTTTGATCCGACTAAGTGGGCCGACTCAGACCCGACTAAGTCGGCCGACTAATTTCTGTTGACGTTGGCCCGACTAAATTTTGCTACTGGGAGTGGTTTATAACATTTAGACTTCTGACGTGATGTGTGGCGCAACCGTAATTTGCTTCCTTAACCGTACGGGCCGTTATGGAGCGCAAGCATGGTTTTCGGTCTCCAATAATATAATTTCTTGGGCGCCCCCATAATCCCCATTTGGCTGGCGCCCGGGGGCAAGTGCCCCCTGCCCCCCCCCCCTTAATCCGGCCCTGCAGATACTTTGTTATTATAGTGGATACGAGAAGAAAAAGTTTTAGAATTAAATAAAATATTATGTTTACTGTACAGGGAATAGGTTATTATAGCGGATTCTAGATGCAAAATATTTATAATAAAATAAAATATCATCTTTACTTTGCAGATACTATGTTATTACAGTGGATTCTCGTTGAAAATTATTTAGAATAAAATAAAATATCATTAATTATAAATAGCTGTATGATAAAATTTCGAATTACCAATTCGTTTGTTTCCTCTTAGCGTTATCATCGTCTTTTTAGTTGAAACGAAATTCATTCTTGGGTAATGTTTTAGTTTTCAATTTTATGAGTAATGCGTTGAATTTATTCTCAAGCAATCGAACAGAGGCGATCCGGAATAACTCGTTCCACTTCTTGTTTTTGCGATATTGGTCGTGAACTGATTAGCTGATGAGTGGGGGATATATAAAGTGAGCGATTTAAACGTTTGCTATGAGAACACGGTTTCTTGACTGCTCGTACTTAAGCTATTTCTTGAGCGATTGAAAGATTAAGCGATTATATAATACGATTACGTTTCGTATACCCGCGCTAAGCGGGATTATTTTCGTCAGATGTTCAGCGATATGGGTCGTTGATATTATCTCCGCGCGATGCCCTACTAGAGATGTTTACCCGCGTTTACTTAGTTTATCGATCCGTTTTGCCATCGATCGAAAGTTCCGTCGTCTTTGATCGGTTCCGCTGGCTCTAACGTGGGATGTGAAGTGAGAGCTATGCCTTGAGACTATCTTTCTGAGATGTCTGTAGTGAGATGATTAAGGGAGAAATATATGTGAGAATATTTGAGCCGACTCTTGAGATTTCTCGTGATATGTCCGCTGAAAAAATGTATATTTAGTGGCATTGGAGGTGAACAGAGCTTACGTTCGTGGATTGGTAAATGTTAGTCGTTTTCCATTTAAATTTTAAGTAACTTCCGAATTGTTGAATTTTCGTGCGGAATCGACTTCTTCAATTGAGAAAGGAGCAGATGAAACAAAACATGAGATAAAATCGTCTTTGACCGGACCGGATAACGCCAATCACGTTTTTTTTTCTCGAAACAAAAAGAATCGTCCCCGGAATCGCGAGATTTTAACTCTGGTAAGTGTGTACGATACTTTTAAACGATAATTTGTGTCAATCCGTTTCGTTATTTTAGCTCGAAAAAGCGTATCCGCTACATCGAAGATGATGACCAAATTGTCTTGAGGTTCATGAAGGGCACCATCGTTCTTACATCATGTCGATGAAATTGTGGCGGAAGATTTACGAGCGAGCGAAGGAAGAAGTGTTGTTGAGACGTAGGTCCGCCTTATCTCTAAGGACGAGATACGTTCTACACGAATAAGTTCGAAACGAACACTAATTTACCTCCGCTCTTTCTTTATCCTTCGTGTTTAATTCGTCATCTTGGTTCTGGCTTTTCTTCTCACTGTCCTCCCCGAGGGGCTGATAACTCCGCGTAATCGGTGTACCTTTGACTGTACTAATGGGACTACGCGTAATCTTTGAAGTCCCTGCCTTTGGCAGTGCTAATCTAAGTGTAATCCGGTGTACAGACTTTCTAAGAGTAATTAGCCCCTCGGTCCTCCCGCTCCTCAAACGTATTTCGCCGCTCATCCTTATTCTCCTCCACTGTCTCTCCTCTCTCAACCCGCCGTAACTCCTCAACCGTCTTTTCCTCCTCCTCCTTTTTCACTGGGGATTTCTTCACCACATTCGTCTCCCTATTATCATTTTTCTTTTCTATTATCAAGAAAATACGAAACATCACGAGTGACTCAACATCGAAAATCTTTTTGACCTCTTCATAATTGCTATTCCTCATAGAAATCCATGTAACCCGAGAGTAACTACACACAAATCTTAGTAAAAACTTTTATTGTGCTTAAATCTAATGCGATGTTTCAGATAGTGTTCAAATTTAAAATCCAACCTTATGAATTTTAACTTTTTTCCCAAAAAATATGATAATAGGTGTAAACATTGTATTTTTAGTTTTGTTTTTATACGAAGTGTTTTCTATTTATCCATAACTTTTCAACTTGGAAATACAGATGGAAGGTTTATTATTTTTATTTATCAAATAAAGCCTTATATTTACGGTAGAAAAAAGAAAAAGCATAAATTAATAAGCCCAATCATTAATTTACTTTGTAAACTAGCTGATTTTAGCTTTCGACTTTTTTCTAACTTGTTTAAAAGTCACTTATTACAGAATTTTCCCTACCATTCAGAACTGAATCAAAAACACATGTGAATTCTTCCATTGATGAAAAGTTTAAAGAAACAGTTTTAGTACACGTTTTGACTCTTGGTGCTAAATTTAACCCTTCACTTCTAGTGAAACAAACTTTAATGCTGGTTGGCATAATGTAACTGTCAGTCACAAATCTAAGAAAAAGTAACAATCTTTTATTATCAAGATTGTGAGTGTATGTTTCAAGTAAATTTAACGCATTTTCTTCATTTTTCTTTAACTCCCCAGAAAGAGTTTCAGGCTGAAAACGTTCAGCAACTTAGCAGCTGAAGGGCGAAGCTAAAGATAAAACCCGTTAACTTCTTTCAAAAATGTTCATGAAATGGAGTTTTCATAGCTGAGACCATGGTGCTTATTAGGTACATAGATGCTTTTGAGCAATATTGACTAGCTGATGCCTGAATTTCTTTTATTTGGGAAAAGAGTTCATCTCGTAATGTTAAAAAAAACAGTGAGGTCAGAAAGTGGTTTATCTGAAAAGGTATCAGAGTTTAAAGCTTCAACAATTAATCTTCTCTCAGCAAGTGTCATGAATAACAAAAAATCTTCAAGAAGTTGATCATCACTGGTTGTAGACAATAATGTTGAACGGCAAATAAAATGCGGTAATGTTTTTGTTAAAGCAACTGTTTGTGGTAAAATAAGCCCAATGATAGAAAAAACTTCAATATCATTTGCACAATGAGTTTGGATATTTGGTACTTGGGCCTCATATCCTTTGAAGTAATTTTTTAAGCATTCATCCCAGAAAATGGTGAAATTTTCCCTAGTCAAACCCCCTATTCTATTCCTTTTTCATCCAGAAATCTCACAAAAACGGGTCTCTCATTAAGCTTAAGATATTTCTGGTAAATATCAAACATCATTGACATAACAAACTCTCTGTCCAAGTAATTCATTGGTATAGTTTCCCAGAGACTTGTTGTATTCATCTAAAATGGAAAATGAAGTTGAAAGCTATACAAAAAAATAAAACAAATTTTAATTAGCCTGTTCAGTTAACCTATAGAAACTTTGCGAGAAGTCCAAATTGCTGTATTTTGTCTGCCACTTACGCAAAATTTAAATACTTAGCTGACGAAAATCCAGCAGATTGTAAGCTTTTCGTGTGCTCCACCATGGAAACTGAAAATTCTAATGGAACTTTTAAAAAAAATCAGTTTCATATTCAAATTGAAATACTTTGATGTAAAATTATACATAGAATATGGCAGTGAAACATTGTCTACTTAGTTAATTCTAAACCTATTTAAAAACTGACTATTAACAACAGCTGTTATGTAAAAAAACGTTGGTTTGCTATTCAGTGCCTATGCCAGGGCATTGCTGAAGGGTGATTTTGAGACAAAACTGGAAAAAAAAACTTCAAATAAACGTATAAGAGAAGACTATTTTTTATAGATAGTTTCAAAAATTGATTAGCCCAATTAATATAAAAATTAAAACTGGGAAAGGAGGTATTGAGTGAGGTATCTGATAATAATAATAATAATAAAAGCATATTTATCAAAGATTAGCCGTGGCTAGCTTACACATTGGTCCTTCATAAACATCATAGGCTTGAGCATTCGTTTGTAATTAAATAGCTTGTGTTTTTTAAGAAATATCCTTGCTTATTTTGGTTTGCCCGAGTAAGTTTTGTAATTCATATTATTTTAAATTATTTACTTTTAAATTTTAAATTGAGAACAATTGCAGAAAGGTTATGTCATTAAGAAGTGTCCCCCCATGTTAACAGAGAAACAAATGTAATAATAATTAATGCTGGCTTGTTCCGATAGTTGTAAATTGAATAATAACGCCCATTAAGTGATTCGCTTAATATTCATGTATATTTTTGAGTTTTAGACATTTATTGCTTATGAAGTAAACCACACTTTGAAATTTGTCCCAGTTTAAGCAAATCTTGGGAGGTACATCGTGCTCAGACTATTCTAATGAAGCTATATATGACTGAAGTTTGGTTACGTGAAGGACAAAATTAACTTATTTTAATTATTTAAACATATAGTACTATTTTGATAACCAATATATCCACACAGTAAACACAATTCACCAAGTTTTTCCTTCAGAGAGGCTTCAAAGGTTTCTTTAAGGTTTTCATTAAAACCAGCAAAGTTTTCCAAGTGAAAAACATTTTGTGGAAAACTTGTTTAGTCTAAAAAGTAGAACCCAAATCAAACACAATTTTGTGCAAGGTTTTCATTGAGAATTACCTAAATTAGAAATTGAGGATGTATTTGTGACATTATAAAATGATGTACTTCTTGAATAAGATACATCTACACCATCATTGCTTTGCAGTTTTGGCAAAGTTTTACCTAACCAGATTTTTCAAAAGATTTAAAAATAATGCAAACCATCACGACAGATCTTTGACACCCTCAATCAATGGAAAAAATAAAATATGACTGCATCTTAGGAGATAAAATCTATGAATCTATATCAATGGGTGTGGATTCAAAAGTTTAAAACTTTTAAGTTTAATTATAGTTTGTAATTTTTCCTGGTAAACTCGCAGAATAACAAAATTAAGTCAATTGTAAGAAATAAAAAAAAACAATTTTAATATAGACGATTCATTCTTATCACTGCCACCAAGAAAATGGATTGAAAATTTAATATATGTAAACGGCAAAGAGCTGGTAAAAACACTGCGAGTGGTAAACGACACCGCGGAACGAGGTGTGAAACTTTTTCATTACTTCAACAAACTTATAACATTTGATGAAGATGAGAAACAGTTTCTACTGCAAGTTGTTGAAGCTAACAGAAAAAACGTTCCAACTGAAGCAACTAAAACATCTGTTATGAAATATCTTACAATAAATGTTAAATGATCTAGCACATCATACAAATAAAGTTTTTAGTACTACGATACAAAATACTGAGCTCTGCATTTCATATTATTTTAATCCTCGAACGGAATATCCGATTTGGTTTTAAATATAAAAATATGGCTAAAAGTGAAGGTCAATGAGGACCTCTTTCTGGTTGCTTTATAAATCTTAAACTTTGTCATAATACTCTCAAAAGCAGGTGTAAAAAATTTGGAGGGTGCCCTATTTCGTACAGAAAACTGAATTTTTCCTTATTGGTCTCTGAACCCAATGAAACGATTGTATAGCATCTTGAGCCAAAAATGAATAGTTTTGGTAAAAAAAGACAATAACAAACACCTCTCCCGGAACTAAGCTGTCTTTTCTTTGTTTTGACAAGTACTTGAACTGTTCTTTGGAAATGTAGTAATGCGGTAAGAGTTCTTCTAACTTTTCCAAAAGTTCGTCTACGAAGTCGGAAGACTGCTTTTGCATAATTTCCAGTGTACGTCTGTCAACACTGATCCATTATCTGTATATAACGGTATCCATATTTTCATCATCCATAACGTCTTCAATGATATTCCTGAGCTCGAAAAATCCTGGACATTCTTCACATTCCTTCTTATAGCACGCCTCAGTAGGATTTTTACAAACAACATTCTTGATAACTTTTTAAGTGCCAATCTAGGTCTTGTGTGAGGTCACTAAGACTAACCCCTTCAATCATCAGTTTAATATTTTGGTGGTATTTACAAACACAAGTGCAGTGAGAGCCAGAAGAACCAGCCAGTATACTATTCTTAGGTCGCTGTTCTGCGAATTTTGAAAAAGATATTTGAATTTCGCCATGAACGCTTTTGAATAGCTGATAGAGTTCCTTTAAATCGCACAAAATTAACCTCTTCTGCTTGTGAATTTTCTGTCCACTTTCGCGTACACTTTCGAAGTCCTTCATTCCTGGGAGGGAGGGTACGACCACTACATTCCTCATTCTCGTAAAAATCCACAACCTTCTGAGATCAAGTTTGGCCGGGCTTAGGATTTGACGTGCTGAGAACCTCCTTTTCTTCCACCAGCCTTTTGGTACATCTTGCTTCATTGAACTTTTTTATTCTTTTGAAAACAGTGGGAATTTTGAACTTCAACAAATATTTTTTATAGAAACAAACGGCAAATCTTTATTTTTAAACTTTGGGATTTTACATAAAATTAAATATGTTTAAGTTTTTATCTCTTGAGTCTTTTTTTAATACTAGAGATGATTTGATGGAGCTCTGAAGTTATTTTCCTTTCTTTATCTTCAAATATTTTTCTGTTTTTAAGTCTAAATTCGTGATGTATTCTAAGTTTAAATATAATTTGATAACCTTTTTTTGGTTAAGGTACAAATTTCAAGTAATAAATCCAAGTTCTTTAGTTTCGTAGCCAGATACTCTGCTACTCCTTGTTGATTTAGTATTGTAGAAAAATTATCTTTGAAGACAATTTCCATCTTTTCTAAAGCTTCATAAAATTGGGATGTTATTAAAGTAAGTTTTCCTACATCGCTCCCTTCTTCTGGATGATAACTTTTAAGAACAGTGAGAGTTTCTCTTGTATTGGTTATTTTTTTGCTAGCTTTCACCATAGCAGTTTTACAAGGCAAACAGTCATGACGTTTCAATATTTTTTTGGCTAGGAAACCACTAATATACGTAATAGCATTTGCATTTTTTGAATTGTCATCATTCTCGGGTATTAAAGCATCGTTTATAGAGTCTACGTCTTTATCAAAAAAGGGAACAGGATCTTGAGCTAATGGTTTATCCCTCTCTTTTGGGGCACTACTTAAAAGATCCACCAAAAATTCATCATTATTTGGATTTGTTGCACAATTAGCTGATTCGGGGACTTGAAATAATGACGAAGCCATTATTTTCCTCAGCTGTAATAGAAATAACTGTGGTATTGGGTTGTCTGCACATCCACCAAGTCTACGTATCTTTCCAAATGTATTTTCAAGTACATCTTGACTAAACCTAGATGTAAGAACCAAATCCAACCCCTCGGTTACCAATAGCTCTTCGCTCAGCTGTATTTCACATGAAATTGTCGTTTTCCGGCCTTGAATAACAGGTGGATGTCTGTCACAATCAAATTTAATGTTATCGAGCCATATTAATTTTTCCTTCAGAAATTTCAAATGATTGGATTTTTTTGTTATTGCGCATCTATACTCCTTCGCGTCATATTTTCTTGATGAATTTAAACAGTCAAAAATCTTATAAAATTCAGAAAGGAAGTTTGCGGTTCCTTGGGCTTCAGCAGGCAACTGATTTTTCATCATATAAAAAATAATTCCCATAGCTACACTATGGCTGATCACTTGCGTTGCTAATTTTACTTTAATTTTTGTGAATGGAGTTAGGTTCAAGTGTTTCAATGTAAGCTTTGGAACAATTTTCAAGTTTTCTTTTGAGTCGAGGTAAAAAAGTCTTTCAATATGAGCCCATGAAGCTCTGCACTGCCCAATTATAGCATCATGGTTTCTCAAATTAGTACGTTGGTTCTTTATTAAATGAGATGTGTCATGCATTAAGTATATTTTTTTGTTGTCTAAATAAATGTAGGGAGTTTTTTCATTTATATTCAGTCTTTTGTACACGCTTTGATTGTTGGTCCCTTGGTCACAAACTACCAGTTTTACTTTAATTTGATGGATATTAATTAGTCGTTGCAAAACATCTAATAGAATATTGTGAAGGTCTTCTTTTTTCATGGGTCCTCTGGTCAAATAATAGCAAAGTGGTTGTTTCCATTTTGACGCTATACCAGCAAGCGTAAAAAGTGTTACGTGATTAGCAATCTCTTGGTCTTCTGCTTCTGTCCCCAAATTAGAATACCCTTCAATTATATCGTCTCCTTCGTTGAAAATAAGGCCTTCTTTCAATGACATTTCATCGAAAGTTAGAATAGCTAGCTTTTCTTTTGCGCAATTTCCTTTTTTCTCCAAAATGTCCCAAAATTCTTTAACAATACCCGGTTTACAGGGGATATTTTTGAGCCAAGATTTTAATGAGTTAGAGCTTGGGTGCAGGACCATGGTAATGAAGGGAAAGACAGAACTGTTTTTCCTTAGGAGACCACCTTCTTCCCTTAGATTTTTTATTTCCAGCTCTTATTTGCATATTAAAGAAATTTGCCCCTTCTCTTGGTAGGTATCTTCTAATTTCTGCCATTAAACTTTCTTGGTTAGTTCTTGGTCTCGAAAGTTTCTTCGTTAATCTCCAATTCTTGGTGTACTGTTTTTGCAACAATTGTTTGAGTCGTCCTTTAGAAGGGGACACTGTCTTTTCGGTTGGAATTAATTGATGGCTTAGTTTGAGTAGAGACGTTCTTCTTGTTAATTGCAAATAATGATCTTGATTGCCATCTTGGTCTTTTTGGAGTGTGTGAAAGTTCAATTTCTAAATCTTGAAGTATTTCTGTAGCTCGTCGCTTCCTAGTATGTAAAGCAAAATGTCCACTCTCATTTGCGTTAACAGCCAATGGTGTTAAACTAATATCGGGGTCTAGTTTAAATAATTACAATAATGACTGAGCTATTTAAAAACAAATAATTGCATTAATTCCAAAGTGATATTTTACCTATGTTGAAAGAGCGTCTTCGTCTTTTACTAGATAAATCCTTTCTCCGAATGCTTTTCTTAGTTTTTCTAGACATCACTGGTGTGAGGTTCAACTGTTCATAGTTTTCATCTATCTTTTTCTGCAACAACTCAGTGGAATCTGTTCAATACCGTTTAAAGACATTATTATTCAAATTGATTGTCAATAACATCTCTAATTTACAAACCACTAGAACTTTGAGCTTCTTGGTCATTATCCGAACTTCCAGAGGTTTGAACTAATGATATTACATTTTCATCAACGTTTACTTTTTCTAAAAAATCAACATTCTCCAACACATTCACATTTTCATCAAATCTGTAGGGAATAGCATTCCATAGCAAAGAAGGTCTGAAAGAATGAATTTGAATTAGGGTATATATCATCTAAAATATTCATATTTGGTTTTAATACCTTGGAGTTAATGACTGGTACTGGTCCTTTTTGAAATGAGCACTGCAAACTTTCAGTTTTTTCTTATAAGCATATTCTTCCTTTCCTAGTAAATCAGCTCTTCCTGATTTATCCAGCCACTTTTTACATCTACAACCGATAATAAGTTAAGAGTATTACGACACTATAGGGTTGTGATTAAAGCACTAATCAGTCCTGAATTAATATAAGTAGAAGTGAAGATGAACCACCAATGGACTGGAAATTGGTAAAAACCACAGAAAATGGTAAAAAAGTCCATATATAAAAGGGCACAATAAAGCTAAACCCTAACAAATGAATTAATATATATTAATTTACTCACCTATTTTGATCTTTTGGATAATTGAAAAAAGATATTCTTTCTTCTTTTATTTTGCCTTGACAATTGGAACAATTTAAAAACGAACATTTTGTACCGCCATAAAAACGTAACTTGGCTCCAGCCGTCGCCATGTTTCGCCCGCCGAAACTACCTGGTACCTATTTCACAAGGGAAAAAGGGAGCCGCCATTTGTTTGTCACGTACTGCCGCTAGTCGCGCTTCCATCGGCAGTACTACCAGGCACTTAACAAAAAAAGCGGGGAGTCGTCCTTCCTTATCTTTCTTCCATGGATAAACTAACGGAAACTAGTTTTATGGCGTTATCTGTTTGCTTTGATGTAGAAGTGTAATAGCTTTTACCACAGATTGAACGAAATACTACCATAAACCTATATTCCTTTGATACCTTTTAAGTTCACCAATATAACTCAAAGAAATTTTCCCAATTTTCCCATAAATAGACTCGTTTTAAAGGTATCTTGCTCTTAGCGCTGCGGCGTAGGTTCACGGCTGTTAGGCACACGTCAAAGCTAAGATCTGTCTGAAAACGGTCGTCATTTTATTAAGCTATTTTCCTGAAGAAAGTAATTTATTTGATTGTGATTTTCCTTTTTTTAAGGTTTTTTTGGAAATAAATTTATGTTTTCGAAATGTTTTAGTAGCCGACCGTACCTTGAAGATGGATTTCGTACAAGCAAATTTTTCTAAGGCAGCGGCAAAAACAAGTAAGGCAAAAGTACTTTCGATATTCAACAATTACTATGAAAATACTTGGACCGTACCTTCAACTAATATGAACACTACTGAAGGCGCAAATGGTATTTTAGCTTATTACCCTAAAAAGCCATCGCGATTAGCTAAAGGCTCGGAATTACTTAAATATCTAAAAGGTGACCTTCAACCACCAAAAACTAATATTTTAGATTGGTGGAAGGTTTGTTACTTTTACTTATTTGTTTTTGGTCTTGGATAAAGTATATAGAAGCTTTAAAATGTGTTTTGGGCTAATGAAGATAATTACCCTAGTATGTCAAAAATGGCCAGAGATTATCTAGCAATTCCGGCCACCTCTGTTCCATCTGAACAACTATTTTCTTTTGGGTCTCATCTCGTAACATCGAAAAGAGGAAACTTAGGTTCTGAAACTATATCTTCTATGATGTGTTTAAAATGGTGGCGGAAATAGCATAACAATCGCAGTTTATTAAAGTGCTTCATGTTGTAAATTTTATTGTGGCGTTATTTAAGGTTTTCAAGAAATATAAGCCTTTTACCATACCCTATCGTCATTCAGGAGCGGTCCACGTGTTTGCATTTTCCAGACTTCTACGAAAAGTAAACAGTAAAGGTCGTGGCCATGGAAATAGCGCAGAATAAACATTTTTAAGGGGGGGGTCAAAGCAAATTATAACAATTATTTGTTTCATATCGTACTGATAACTTTCGGAATAGATTTCTGATGGTGTCGAATAAGTTCTATTAAAAAAGATGTGATTTAAATATAGATGTAGTTATACATAACATTGTTGACTAAAGACAAATGAGCCATTGGCGCTTAAAATTAAAACATCAATTATATTCTGAGTATTTAAAAAACAAATTCTACTCTTGGGATAGAAAGGAGTGTTAATTAAATATGACTTCATAAATTGAGAATTTTTCTATGGTTTAAGTTGTAATTGGTAATTATAGAAAAGGAGTGCTACTTCATGGAATGCATTAAAATTATATTACATGCCATGAAGTAACAGTTCTTTGTACATAATTACCATACCAATTTCAAATATTACTTCATTTAATCTTCTACTTAAAATTCCATCGTGTACCCAGAAAATTTTCAAGTTGAATATTGTAATAATTGTAAAAGGCGAAATGAACTGTACTGCTGCTCTTACATTTAAACGTAACCAATGAAAATGTTAAAATATAATAACTAATTAACCTATTATGTAGAATCAAAAATCTTAATAATCCATCAATATTTAAATATAGTGGGGTGTTATTAACCTCATATAACCGTAGTAATTATGTAAATTCATCGCGGCATCACTAATTTTAAATTTATAAAATAATAATTAACCGAGTATACGCTCTGTTTTTAGGACGAAATATTTTAACTATGGATAAACCAAGTAGGAAAATTATAATTTTGTTATTTTAATATAACAAACCTACATTTTATTTGTCAAAAAAATAAAAAGTAAACGGAAAAGTAACTGTATTTTCTACATTTTCAATATTAGACCAGTCATTATTTTATCATTTAATTATTTTTTGAAATGAAATTAAAAATTTATTGAAAACTTTTAGTCTGTAAGAAATTTAAATTCTGTTCCTTAAGAAGTACATCTTAAAAAACTTGAAAAAAATTGAATTTTTATCGAAAAAGGGAATGTTGCATTTAGAAGTTTTAAATAAAAACTAATTAATCAGTTAAAAAGTATGATCAAAAAATTATCTGCCATTTTTGCGATTATTCATGGTAAACCAAATTTTCCGTATGAAACAATCGGAAAACCCTGACCTCTAGCAAATCCCCGACCTCTAGGAAAACCCCAACCTCTGGGAAATCCCCGACCTCTAGGAAATCCCCGACCTCTAGGAAATCCCCGACCTCTAGGAAATCCCCGACCGACCTCTAGGAAATCCCCGACCGACCTCTAGGAAATCCCCGACCGACCTCTAGGAAATCCCCGACCGACCTCTAGGAAAACTTCATTTTAAACCTAGATTCCTGTAAGAAATCAGCTCCACGACCAGAAGAGGATTCATCTGATTTTGATAAATATGGAGTCTTACAAGTTCATTGAAAGTCACAACCTGCTCAAAGAAATTGTCCACTCCTTAGTTATATATATATAACCGCACTAGAGAAATCACTTTGAATTTTAGTCACGTAGAAAATTAACAACGCCAAAATTACCGACAGTGATAATCTTAATACCTTATCTTATTGAAGTACAAAAAAGAAGTGAAGCTTATAGCACCAACGTTCCATATTTTATACACTTTCACTGGAGCCACCACACTTATTCCTAATACCCCGTATTGCACCGCTACCAACCACTAAATACAATTCCCAATTTTCCAGGACTATTAACCACTAACTATATTTCCCAATTTTACAGGTGTTCCAACCACTAACTAAATATCCCAATTTTGCAGGTCTACTAATCACTAACGATATTCACTAATTATGCAGGACAACCCACCACTTACTATATTACCCAATTTGAGGACTACCAACTACTAACTACATTACCCAATTTTGCAAACTATTAGCCACTGACGATTTTTCAGAAATTTACTCGAAAAAATCCGTTCCTAACACCGTTTACCAATTAATCATAGCTCACGAAATTGTTTAAAATTTACTGACAAGGTTTAGCGAGGCGTCTCACAATTAGAAAACCAACATTGCAAAGTCAAGAATAATTTTTTATCGAGCAAATTAACTGTTTTTTTTTACATTTTTCTATTAACTTTTTCACAGATATTTAAAGATTATTGCCTTACATAAAATAAATCCTTCGCCACAATATCTTCCTTTTCGTCATTTTTCGACTCCACCTTCTTCTCCTGCTCGTCATTCGGCTTAACCATCTTTACTGTTTCTTGCTTTTCGTCCTCTTTTTGACTTCCGTTCTGTTACTCTTACATTTCGCGCTCCTGCTCCGTCTTTAACACTTTAACTACTACTTTTTTAATAAATAAACTCACAAAACTTTGGTATTTAATTAAAAAACATGTTAGCTTACATAAACGGACTACCCGTTTTTCAAATTCACCGCCAAAGTTTTTGCATCTGATTTTTAACCTCATAAATATTCTTAAGCGTTAGGTTCTACGTGGCCTTGGCCATGGGCCAAATAATGATAAAACCAGGACATGACTATATGCGAAAAACCCGTCCAACAGCGCTAACACCCGACCACTATTGCCCCCTATTGGGAAAAATGCGCGATCGCGGACCTACGTCATTTTGGGGGCAAATTTTTTAGGGGCAGTTTTCAAAAATAATACACGTGGTCGTCGTAGTAAATATCCTGGAATATTTATTCACAGTTATCATATCTAGTGTGGTTATTAATGTAAGTACTTTTTTTACGTACTAGGTTCATAATTAGTATAATATATATAATTATATAATAATTTCCTAGAATAGTTAAAATTAATCTAAAACTGAGAGGCCATTATGGCAGGATTTTCGAATTACAACCGCCACTTAGTCCACACAAGATGGCGTTCGGGAAACCGGAAATTTCTGCTTGATTTTGCTCCCAATTTTTTTTTTATTTGCACCTTTTCCCCGCCTACTAAAATGGCCGCCCGTTACTTTTGGTGGACGACCGATTTAGTACGTATGAAGGTTCCAGAGGCATGTCCTGGATTTATCATTATTTGGCCCATGCCTTGGCCAAGCTCTCACTGCCCTTCGTAACGTCTCCGTCTTACCTTCCACAAGCCTTTGCTTCGTAACGGAGACAATGCCTTGTGGAAGGCACGACGGATACGAAACGTAGAGCCAGTGAGCACCTAGCCTAAAGCGCCACCAAACTTAAATCGCGCTTTACACGTAGTACAACAGCAATACGAAACAACTGCCGGTTGTCTGCTAGTTATCGCTCCCATTTTTTTTTGTCAAATCAAACTCCGCGTAAGGTGTCTATTTCTTTATTATGTCTATGGATTTCTCCGCTACTGTTCGCTTATGTACGGCCAACTTCGATCGCGTGTACCGGGCTTTAGTGGCGCCGCCAATCGATTGAATTTAACGTGTATATATTTTCCCGCCAGAGCTCCGCTACGACCAAAATTTAACGTTAGTCAGATAGGAAAAATCAACTAAAAACAACTTTTTTTAAATGAATTTAAAAAAAATATTTAATTGAACCGAAAGTACGTTAATATTTAAATAATAGTATAATATTTTTTTAAAGATTATAATTATTAATGGTGTTTATAAATTATAAAGAGTTAAACAGAAACCAGAACTTACTCTCGATTATTGCGTAATACTTGAAACACGTGTAAATTGAGTGTTGTCATCTGAAACCCTGCGACGTCACCATTGTAATTTGCCTATTGATAAAAAATGGTAACTGTCATGGCGGGCACTATTAACACTACAGCTGTGACGTTACAAGTTTTCAAAATCGTATCAGACGACAACACTATAAATAAAACAAAAATTGAAAAGAAGATTCAATGTAACTTCAGGGTAAATATATTATTTTAACATTTTTAATTAAATAATATTAAGTTAAAGTATATTATAAGCGCAATAAATTATAATTTTAGGTTTCGACAAGTTTTAAGCTTTCGTCTTTTTAAACCTAGAATAATATTGTATATTTAGTAAGGGCCGGTTTCTAATTTTATCTGACTGAAAATGTTTTCCATAATAAAGGTACAAACTTGAACAGAAATCATCATCCTTGAAATGCAGGCTGCAGACCATCTGTGTATCTTTTGGTACAAAATCATCCCGACTAATGTTTTTTAATCATAAACTTCTAAGGCTTTCTTCGCTAGTAAACTCGTGAAAAGGTAGGTCTTTTCTATTTACATGGTTTGATGTATAATGTGGTACACAACACGAAGGCATTGTGATGAATATTTACCTATTTAGTTCCAAAGATGTACCTAAGCATCTTTTATCTTCAATTATATTAGTTTTAAGATTCTCACTCTTAAAACTAATTAGATTTACTGAAAATACTACCTAAGAACGGTTATAAACTCGTGAATTTGCTATATATATACTATTAATAAAGATTTGTTATTATTAAAGATTTATAAAGTTTAAGAGAGACATTATGAATCAAAACGCTCTAAACACCTCTACAGCCATGAAAACTTTGTATTCTAATATAGCGCCTTCGCGTAAAAACCTCGTCTCTTTTTCTTCATTTAATATTTATAAGATAATATTGTTTTTAAACTATGAATTGTACATAAATATATTGCGAAAAGATAGTTTAACTTACTATACCTTGTTGTTTCTAAAAAGGAAAGTGGAAAACCGAAGAAAAAACATTTTTCCGCGATTTCGCTTGTATTCCCCGCCATTGGCGATAGTAGGTTTTCAGTCGTATGTAGCGCCCCTATCGGGATTATTCATACACGCAAATTAACATTAGATGCGAGGCGATTGACGGGGCCGCTAAATCGCGGTACGCGTGATCGAAGTTTTTTTTTAATAATAATCAGCTAGGCTAATACCCAAGGCACCACCTTAAGCCTAAGTCATCAAGCGACTTTTAAAGCCATTAATTCAGGTGGCCGGGTTACAATACGTAGAGCTCAGGGGAAAACCCCTTAAACCAGTGGGGAGAGAACTTGCAAACTCAACGCAGTAGGAGTAGTTCCGAGTTTTTCACCCAGTGCCACAAGCTGGGATTGAACCCGGCTCCTCGTGCTGCGAGGCGTAAGTGCTAACCACTCCGCCACCCCACAAGTTGGCCGTGGCTTATGAATCGAGGGCTATCCAATCATTCCAATGTTAGAAATTTTGTACATCTGATTTCGTGGGTACGTTCAGTAACAGTCAACGGAAAAAAACCCGGTGGATTTATATTTTCCACCGATGAGCTCTTTCGTCATAAAGACGTCGTAAGTTACTGAACGCTTTTATTCAGTCATCGGTGTTTTATTAAAATGGCGTTGAATTTATAGTAGTTTTACGTCAGTAATGACGTCGGTCATCGGAAAAACCGGCTCTTGAATCCGATGACTTCGGTGAGTAACCGGTGACCATCGTGACGTCAAAACCGGAAACGCGAAAAAGCGTATAGTAGGAAACCGATGTCGGCGATTACTAATCGGTGAGCGCTGCTGAACGTACCCCATATTTCAAGTTATTTCAATTTTTATTGATTAAAGTTATTAAAGCTACTAAATTTACATGATTTCCAGTGATTTCACAGCTGATTTGTACACCTGAAGTCCCTCGGAATATATCGAGAGTACTATATTTTCTGGCAACATATCGCCTTAACAAATTTGCATCCCTCCGAATTCCTCTAGTTCGAAAACGAGGCGTTTCACGATTTTGGGCGAGTTGGAGGCTTCTCTTATTATAGGCTTCTGCTTTCCCCTATTGCTACAACGAAACACATTGACGCGTAAACAATTATACGTATTATAAGTGTTTCGGGCCTTGGCCTTCGAACGGAAACCCTTTCTCGGCATCTCAGCCGCTACGTCAATTTTCTTCACCCGTTGGTTTCGGCGGACCCATTTAGTTGGGAATATATAACTAAAGATACAGTTACGGCTTAATAAATCGTAGTTTCGCGGCACACATTCTTTACTGATAGTAGACTATCATTCGGTGGTCGCGCCTTCTATCTTTTCGAAAAAACTATATTTTTGCAAATATTATCTGCTTTTTTCGTTTTTTGCACTTGTTCACTTGTATCTTAGTGGTAATTTGCATTTAGATATTTAAATTACTCAAAATAACGTTTATTATTCTAATTATAATAAAAAGTAAATTGTGTATTATTCAAACATAACTCCAAATTGTTAGAATAAAAATAACTTTCGGCCTTTCAACAATATAAATTTCACTTTCTCATTAATATTCTTCGCTTTTTTACTGAGTGTTAAGTAAGTATATATATACTGAATTACCTGTTTTATAATATTTTAAATTATTACCGTTCTAAGTTATTTTTACTGATAGTTTTAACTAGTTTTAAAGTGAAATATAAACAATGCCTTGTATTAGAGTGTGTAAAAATGAGAAGCGTGTTTCTTACTTGGAAACCTGATACGTTCTTCAAAATTCCAAATCCGAAATATCAATTATCAAAAAGTTAACTCTGAGTTAAAGTATGTGGTTGGGAAGACTTCACTATACAAAACCTTTCAAGTCGCTACAAGGACAACCGAGGACAACAAACTAAAACAATATTACATATGTTCCCAGCATTTTGTTAATGGAAATGGCCCTACAAATTAAAATCCAAACCATACCAAACACTAAAATTGTAAGTACACTTATAATAATCCTAACTACTCGTAAACATAAACAAAATAATTGATTCGATATAGGTACAAAATAACCCTTACAACAAATTTCTCACGAATTCTTAAGAAAAACCTATCGAGCTTGAGGTAGGTTCTGAAAGTTTTAACTATGGGAAAATTTTTCTCAAGATTTCTTTGGGGAAACCAATGGAATTTTTTAAAAAAACCTATTAAGTAATTGTTGGGAAAAATTTTACTAGGAACTCTTTGGGGAACCAATGGAATTTGTGAGAAAAACCTGTTAGGTAATTGTTGGGAAAAGATTTCATAAGGTTTCTTTGGAAAAACTAAGGGAATGTTTGATAAAGTCTCTTAAGTAGTTATTTGGAAACAATTTCTAAAGAACTCTTTGGGAAAACCAATGGAATTTGTGATTAAAATCTGTTAGGTAATTGTAGGGAAACATTTTCTTAATGATTTTTTGGAAAAGCTAAGGGAACTTTTAACAAAAACCTGTTAGGTAATTATAAGGAATCGTTAATAAGATCTGTGAGAAGTGTATAGGAAACAATTTTTTTGGAGAAAATGTTTCTAAAAAATCATTAATAAAATCCAAGGTATCTTATGAGATAATCGTATACGGACTTTGTTTGACAATATAAAATTAATTGCAATCGCTAAATTTACAACAATAGTACATAAGCCGACAATGAAAAGAAAGATATAATTAACGAATATAAAGTAAAATAAGTCAACCACTTTTAATGTCATTTTAAATATAAAAAACATATACAACTATGTTCGCTACCCATTATGTAGCTTCATCAAGGTGGTAAAATTATTCCTAGTTTTAATAAAAGTTTAGTTTAACATAGGGATGCGAATCGGTACTTTTCGAATCTTGAATCAAATAGCAATCGAATCAACTAATTAAATTCTAACGCATGATTCGATTTCTATTCGATTCGAAAACACGATTCGCACAGCCCTAATTTAACAGGATTTTTTTAATTTCATTTTTAAATTTCGGTTTAAAGGTACGTTTAAAGCATTTTAATAGAGATTTTTAGAAACTTTAAATAAATATATGTTATATCACGAAACCTTAATTTCCATCCAAAACCACATTTAATTTAATTATAAATTGTTTATTACCTTTAAATACCAAGATTCACCATTCGCCAAAGCTACGGTTCTAATCTGCGGGCATTCCGCCATAAGGAAAATCGTTCCTAGTTACCTTCTGATTTCTATGTGCAAAACAACTAAACATGTCTGGTAGCCCTGTTATATTATCGTCTGCTTCTTCCAAACCACCGCTTAGAAGAAATATGAATAACGCACGTTGGTGGTTCGCATTTACTTATACTTTTACAACGTTAACGATTAACATTTTACAGTGGCAAAACCCAAACTAACGGACAGTACGATAAAAGAAAACCTGAAGTCGAAGCAGTCGTTGCTAGTTAGAACGAGTTGAGCGCGTTGAGACTTATTGTTATACAGTGATGCAATACTGCTTTCGGTACCTAAAAGTTAGTTAGAAATTATTAAAATTAATTTGCGGAAGCTATATCTACAAAAAATACGGAAATAGGATTGTATGTGTTGGTGAAGTGGATTTCTGAAACAACGCCGACCTTAGATGTTTATTCGATTAATGTACTATCAAACCAACATTTAGGAAGTTAAATATCAAAGTCTTAAGATTTAACAAAATATGTCGGCCTGGTAACGGATGTAACATGGAAACAGAAAAGTTACCCGGCTGAGCTAATGGCTTTTTGGTAAATATTGCTTTAATTATTTGGTTAGGTATTACTAGCATGGCAGACTTGGCCAAGGCTACAGTGTGCAATTACCCTAGCTATTCGTAGAACAAAAATTTAATTTAATTTGAATTAAAGGGAATATAACCTCAGGTTTTAGGTGTGGAACACCAAACTTCGGCCATCTCCCGCTCCCTCCTATGACTTAAGATATTTTTGGCGCTGTTTAGTGACTTCCCGCCTAAATTCAGGGACGTCATTTGGGTAGGGCAAGGGGGGCATTGCCCCCCCCCCTGGATTTCTATGATCTTAAAATGTTCATGCATATCTTGGGAAATTTTTGGTTCTCGCTATTATCCTGAAAATCAATAGCAAATATGCAATAACTATTTCGATTAAAAATCCCAAAAATATGAAATTTGATGGGTTTTTGTCCTTTTAAAAAACTGGTTTTCCGGAGCTCTATAGTTCTGCCCCCTCCTGTAAAATCCTGAAATGACGTTCCTGCCTAAATTGCTTACATAAAAAAGCATAAAAACATAAAAAATGACTTGGTTATATTCCCTTTAAATTATTAATTAAATTTAATTAAATTATTAATTTCATTTAATTATTTAAATTATTTGATTTACATTTTGTTGTTCAATTTGAAATGTATAGCAGCCAAATATTGTAAACACTCAACTTCAGTAATTTTTAAAGAAAAATAAAAATAAACTATTCATCCGCTTCTTGCTAAAAATAATTATTTTAATATGGTGGTAGGATTTGTCAAATTATTTGTCAAATTATTTTGTAGGATTTGTCAAAAGCGAGTATGATGTTTCTCTGGAAAAAATAAAAAGCGCACTTCAAGACAAAATTAAAGAAATAAACAATGTATATAAAAATGAACAGGAGGTAACTCCTCCTGTGAAATTGACCCTTGCTTTGATATGACCACTCAGGTTAATTGAAACATTACTAAAGAATAAAATTAAAAATTCAAAAAATGTACATGTAATTTTAAAGGCTATGGTTAAGCCAATTAGCAACATTTTAGGAAGTCATTACATAGTTTTGGGAATGCTCTAGAAAATATTTGGAGGAACGTTGTGGAATTTCATTTGAATTTTTTTTGGACATCCTTGGGAAAACGTGGGAATACTTGGAGAATTCTTTGGGAAATGTCTTGGTAATACTTTGGGAAAATGAGTAAATATCTTGGGAATTTCATGGGAATGACTTATTTATAGTTTGGGACTTTCTTTGGAAAACCTTGGGGATTTCTTGGGAATACTTTGGAAATTTCATGGGAAAACCGTATGATTGTATTTGGAAAACCATGGGAACACCTATTGGATTTCTTGGGAGTACTTTGGGAATGTCTTTGCGAAACCTTGCAAATATCTTTGGAAAACCTTGGTAATTTCTTGAGAATTTCTGTGTGAAACGGTGGGAATATCTTTGGGATATCTAAAGAAGTGCTTGGGAAAAAAGTGCCAAACTTCCCAATATTTCCCAAAGAAATCTCTTACGAAATTCCATTCTTTACAAATATTTAAGAAAGTTTTTGTAAGGGAAGAAAGGAAGAAGTGAAAGTTCCCCGCTTTATTTCTTAGATGATGTATTTGAAGTTACAACCAATAACGACCTAAGTAGCAATGAAAAACATGAAGATACACAAGAACCTCAAAAGGACACAAGAGAACCACAAGTAAATGAAAAATTAAAAATAGATGTCCCTGTACGAAAATAAAGCAAGCTCAAAATCTAAATCAAGAAGATTCGTGTGATATACAAACGACTGAAGTAGTTAATTCTCTGAAAGAACTTTTAAATGTTGAATGCTTTACTAATAGGCTGAAACATTTTGTTTGCTCGAATTTTTAATTCATTAAGTTAAACGAAGATCGGCAACCATTATTTTGAAGCTAATTGTGGATTAAAATTTTAAATCATCATGGTTTGTTTTAAATTTTAAACTCGACAATCACCATGAGCTACTAAAAGTCATTCCGAATTCTATCAAAACTAGTATTACGTTACAGAAAACTATTTTATAAATAAATAAGTGGAAAGTTTGTTACGGGAATCCGGACCCTACTTTAAAATCTGAATATTGGTCAAAGAACAGAAAAAGTTGTCATGTTTGTGCCATTACAAATGCCATTATGTCTTCTAATGGGGGAATTCATAAACGTTGTACGCAAATAATTTGCGTACGACGCTAATGTTAAAAAATGGGCGTCGTACGCAAACAAATTGTAAGCGACCGCAAGTTGGAATTCATAAACGTTTGACATCTGCAAAACGCAAAAAACGACGTACAAATTCTGCGGACGAAGGAGACCATCTGCAAGTCCGAAAATACCGCTGCTAGATGGAGGGAGTGTGTCAGTCAGAGAGAGAAAGTTTTGTTTAAGTTTTTACTTTTTTGTTCTCTTTAAAAATGGAGTGGCTTGAAGTTTTGACCTGTACAGAGATCAATAATCTTAAACGTGAACGTATTTTCCGTGATATAACGAATCCTTTGGAATTTCCTAATCATATTTTTATTAAGTGTTATCGTTTACCAAGAAATGAAATTTTAGAGATATGTGATATGCTTAGAATTTCGTTAGAACACCCAACAAAGAGAAACATGGCTCTATCTGTTGAAACTCAGGCAAGTTTAATTTTATTAAATTTTTGGAACTTGATAAGAAGTTAATTCCAAAATTATTAATATTTTTAGGTTTTGATTGCAATTTCATATTTAGCCACGGGGAGCTTTCAACATGTCGTAGGAAGAGACATTTACCATCAAGTCTCAAAACCAACTGTTTGCAGAGTACTTGCGAGGTTTTGGGATGCAATGTTGCCTTACATCCGGACTTTCATTTGGTTTCCAACAACGAAGGAAGGTCAACAGAAAAAGAAACTAGACTTTTTAAGGAAAAAAAAAAGATTTCCAGGTGTTGTTGGAATTATCGATGGTACTCACATTAATATTTTGAAGCCAAATGTAGAAAATTCCAATGTTTATCGGAATCGTAAAGGAAAATATTCCATAAACGTTCAAGTGGTAAATTATAATTGAAAAACGTGTATTTAATTAAATTTTAGCTTTTCGAAATATAACTCTTTTTAGATAGTAGATGCCAATCGTGTTGTTGAAGACATTGTTGCCATGTGGCCAGGTTCGTGTCATGATTTTATGATATGGTGTAATTGTGGTGTTAGAAACGGTCTACAAACTGGTGAGATTGACAACAATGCCCGAATTCTTGGTGATAGCCGGTATCCTTTGGAACCATGGCTTCTTGTGCCTTTTTTAAAACCAAATAACGCGAAAGAGCAATATTTTAATAAGCGCCTTCGTAAAGCTCGTGTGACTGTTGAAAATTCTATTGGAGTTTTGAAAAGTCGTTTTCGTGCATTGGATGATACTGGTGGAAGTTTGATTTATCAGACGGAGAAGGTTTGCAAAATGGTCACAGTAGGTGCTATGTTAAACAATATTGCTCTACGTTAGAAATTACCCATTCCTGATGATGAAGCTGACCCAGAATCTGATGATAATACTGATGATAATCATGATACAGATGATGAAAATGAGCGGGTTCCGCCTGAAGGAGCTAGGGATGCTCAACTTACTATGATGGGTTTTGAAATTCGCAAACAATTAACAGAAAATTTATCTAGGCATAACCGAAGAAAGTAGAGAAAATGTAATTTTTTTCACAAAACTCAAGGTTTATTTATACTTGTATTAAAAGTTAGAAATGAACACTGAAAATGTACAGTTATAATAATAATGAAAACTAGTATTTGAAACTATTTCAGAAAGTGAAAACAAGTTTACTTATGGGATCTCAGTGGCACAGTTTGACAGGGATCTTCGCACTTGAATCAAAGCGAACTTGAATTCCGGAGGCTTTGCCTTGCAACTCTAATTCAATTTTTTTTATATTAACCAAACTTCCCAAATGCATGCCAATGTTTCTAAGTGACTGGTTCATTTCCTTAAATTTACCACTTTGTATTTGAACCTGGTTTGACATATTTATTAGCGAAGTGTTTATTGTTGTGAAGTGATTGTCTGTCAGCTCCATCAATTGTTTTACTGTTTCTTTGGTACCTTCTTGATTTTGCAAAACTTTCTTCACGACAGAAGGAGCTAAGTAAGGTTTCATTTGTTTGTTTGTCATAGTGAAACAATTGGAAGGGCTCGGACTTTACAAACCAGAATTGTTTTCAATAGGCCTAGAAGCTTGGTGTCTAAATGGTGAGAGATTGGTTGAAATGGGTGTAAGAGATCGAATAGGGGTTACAGAAGCTGGTGTAATTGGAGTTCCATTAGTTAGTTGGCTAAGAAACGTTGGAACTGGGGATTCTTGAGATCTAGGAACTTCTTCTTCTTCCTGGTGATAGCGAGACTGTGCTAAGCTAACTCTGTTTGAACTATTACATTTTCATGTATTTTTTGGTTCAATGCTGGGGTTACAATAGACTGGGAAATTGATTTCACGCAAGTTTGATTTGAGGAAAATAAATTTCCTAAGATAAATATAAAGAAAACAATTAGTTTTAGAAATTATTCAAATTATTCAAGACAGGTAGTAAGATTACCAGATTCAGAAGTAACGGAGTTAAACTGATGTAGCTGAGGAGGAGATGGATTGTCTGTGAATAGTTCCTTCCTTGTTAAATTTACAGATTTATTTTTTTAACACTTGCTTTGTCTTGATTTTGCCTAGAACGTGAACCCTTACTGTCTCGGGTTTTACTCTTTTGAGTTTGATTTGGGGAAATCACATTTCCTAAGAAATATATATCAAAACAATTAGTTTTCAAATGAAACCGAAGTCATTCAAGACCGGGTGTATGATTACCATATTCAGAAGTAATGGAGTCAAACTGATGTAGCTGAGGAGGAGATGGACTGTCTGCGAATAATTTATTCCTTGTGAACTTTACAGGTTTATTTTTTTTCGATTGCTTTGTATTGATTTTGCATGGAACGTGAACGCTTCCTTTCTTGGTTTTGACTCTTTTGAGTGACTTTTTTAAGAATCACACCAGAATGACCAGGTTTGAGCGAGTTATTTTTAGCCTGAAAAATGTAAACTATTAACAAAAATTACAAACATTTTTGTTAAAAAAAAGTTACCTCTTTTTCAGCTGCAGGTTTCAAATATTTGTTGTGGCAAGCTACTCCCCCCGTTGGAAAAGAGTCAACTCCTTTTATTCCAAATACTGAATCTTTCCCCATTAGATCTAATACTTTATTGTCAAGCTCAGTTAGTGGCTTGGCCTTTGATTTTCCTCCACCTGTTTGGATTCGATCCTGACTGACAAGCTGATCTTTCTTTTTTGTTCTTGTCTTCAGATCATTCCATTTGTTTCTAGTATTCTTTCCCGTTCTTTTAACTTCCAAACCTTCAGCGGTTATTATTAGGTCTACTTCTGCCCAAGCTTCTTTTAAATCCAAATTAGTCTCATATTTTCCATTTGGTTTTAATTCCCCTCTCACTAGTTCTTTTCTACTTTCCAAGCATCTTATTAGTACTTCCAACTCTTTTTGATGCCAATTTTGTTGTCGTGTTTCGTTTCCTCGTCGGATGACATTTTTAAGGGAACTTGGATCGTCTGCTACAGCCTCTCTTCTAATTGTTCAAATACGATTTCCGTTTTTTTTTAAAGTAAAAATTTGCAGAACGCATTTTTTGTTATATGAATTCGCGTTGTATGCAATATTTTTCGTCGTCCGCAAAATTCGTCGTATGAAAAATTTTTGCGTACGACGTTTATGAATTCCCCTTTATATGTACGATAATTTTTCTACCGCTATCCAACAGTAGTATGAGATGCAAGTTTTTGCATTGCATTCTGTGCCCAGCTTTGATCATCAGATTTCAAACAAAAGAAGACGAATCAATTCAACAAAGTTTCTAAAGCCAAGTACAAAACCTTGAAAAAGAAAGTTGATAAGTAAATTAAAAGAGACCCAGAAAAAACAGATGGCGCTTAAACGCGAACATCTGGGGTCAAGTTCAAGCAAAGATATCGGACTCATTTTAAAAGAAAACCTCGATGAGGCCATTTTTCTCAAAATGTATTTATGGTAGGGTACTGAAATTTTCAGGGTTTATTTGATAGGTATGGAAGGCTTTGGTTACTAAATTTCAGAAAAATCGAACGATTTTGTGCCGTTTTGGAAAATTTATTTTTTCACCGGAAGGTGTCACGTAAAATGTTTCAATAGAAAAGTTGTAGGGCATAGTCGAAAGTGTAAAAATATTTTGTTTCGGTTGAAAAAGACCTATTTTTCACTGAGTTTGGAGGTCGGGGGAAAACAAGTTGTACTAGCAGGCAATAGCCTTTAACGTAAACAATCGTACATAATCACAACACATGTACATTTATTTTAGGGAACTTATGCTTTCAGCTATGTAGCTAATAATCAGATCTGCAAAAAGTTATTGTTTAAGAAAATTATTACGTTCAACACCTAATTAGGCAAAGACCGCGTCTTCCATTTCGACGTGGTTACGAGTAAGATCATCAAACAAAGATTTGTAGACCAAAAATTACGCTTATTTTTCTTTTGTTGTTTTTTAACGTGAAATATCAATTGTCCGAGTAGTATTTAAAGCGTTTACATTTCAAAGTTAAAACATTATCTCAGCTTGGCCGATTGTTGTCCAGTATGCCTCTTTACACTCGAGATCAGCGCGCTCATATGCTAGAATTATTTTACGGAGAAAGTCGTCGTAATGCTACTCTAGTAAGTCAGTTATTTAGACGAAGATTTCCCAATTGCAGACCATGTCATACGACGGTTCTTAGAGTGGTCCGCGACTTCGACAACTGGGGTAATATCAATCCGAGGTTTCGTGGTCGTGGTCTCCAGGACATCGAAATGGAAAACACCATACTTGCCTACTTCGTCGCATATCCTCGAGCGAGCGTCAGGACTGCCAGCTTTGACTTAGGGTTGGATCGAAACTACGTTTGGAGAACACTCAAAAGACACCATTTTCATACTTATCGATCGACACTTCACCAAGGACTGCATGACGGTGATAGACAGCGCCGACTCGACTTCTGCAATTGGTTTTGCCTCATGGCTGACGCACACCAAGATTTTCACGATCAACTACTGATGTCCGACGAATGTTCATTCGGAAGAGATGGGCCTTTCAACCGTCAAAACCAACATATGTGAGACTACGAGAATCCACACTGGGGATTTCCTCACCGCCACCAAGTGCAGTTTCGCTTAAATGTGTGGGCTGGTCTGTTAGGTGACAGAATTATTGGCCCGTTCTTCCTGCCAAATCGTCTGAACGGTCAAAACTACTTGGAGTTCCTTCAAAATGAAATATCCAACGTGTTGGACGACATTCCTCTGGCCGAGTACAGACGCATCTGGTTCCAGCAAGATGGGGCGCCACCTCACCAATATCGTGACGTGGTTGCATATCTAAACGACGAGTTTCCTGGAAGATGGATCGGAAGAACTGGTCCTGTTCGTTGGCCTGCAAGATCCCCTGATCTAACACCACTCGACTTTTTTCTTTGGGGATTCGTAAAGGACTACGTATACCAAACACCTGTGACGAGCGTTGAAGATTTACGACAAAGAATCATCGAAGCATGTCGCCGGGTGACTCCAGAAATGGTTCGGGGGGCATTTCGCAATATGCAACATCGTGCATATTTGTGCATTGCATCAGAAGGTGGCATTTTTGAAAACATTTTGTAGAAGTCATTAAAAAACATTTCGTTAAAGGCTATTGCCTGTTAGTACAACTTGTTTTTCCCCCGACCTCCAAACTCAGTGAAAAATAGGCCTTTTTCACCGAAACAAAATTATTTTTACACTTTCGACTATGCCCTACAACTTTTCTAATGAAACATTTTGCGTGACACCTACCGGTAAAAAAATAAATTTTCCAAAACGGCACAAAATCGTTCGTTTTTTCTGAAATTTAGTAACCAAAGCCTTCCATACCTAACAAATAAACCCTGAAAATTTCAGAACCCTAGCATAAATACATTTTGAGAAAAATGGCCTGATCGAGCAAATTGAGACATCCTGTATATATATATATATATATGCATAGCAAATCTCCAGTTGGATATAAATCCTTGAGAGAAACCGGTGTTTTGAAATTGCCCCCGGAAAGAACCCTTTTAAAATATTCCTCTAGAATGGTTGAAACCTTCAACGAATTTGAAGAACCGTTTGAAAGAGTAGCCATAGAATATCACCAGAAATACGTTTGTCTCGGTATTGATGAATAAATACACGGGAGAAAGGACGGGATACCATTATCTCGATAGTATTAAAGCTCTCGAAGACCATGATATGGAGTCTAAAGGTTTGAACTTGGCTTCTCATGTCTTGCAAATACTGGTACGAGGGATAACCTCTTCCCTAATAAATCCACTTTCTTTTTCCCAACTCATGCAATTACTGCCGAATCGTTGGACCGTTTGGTTATAAGCGCGGTTGAACGGTTTGAAGGTATGGAGTGCCGTATATTCGCCATTGTCGGCGATGGAGCTGCCACAAATAGAACAAATTTCAAATTGAATGGAGGTGCAAAAGGTTACATGGATAATAAATTCACAAGAGATGAAGAACGTCCACGGTATTTCATTTCTGATACACCGCAACTAATAAAAACCAGACGAAATTGTATCTCCAAGAGTGGCTTGCCACAATTTAAAAAAAAATACTAAACAAAAGGCTCAGGAGAACCGAAAGGAAAAGTCATAACCAGCGAGGCGACTTTATAAAAATGGAAAAGATATCCTGTGGTCACATTTTGAAGACCTCTATCCAGGGCCGGATTAATAATTTATGGGGCCCTAGGCCCAAGTTAATTTTGGTGCCCCCCTTTCAGTAGCGAGCGAAGCAAGCTAGGCGCTTCCTCAATTTATAATTGAGAAATGGAAGGAAACTTCATTCATTTTGCTGCCAGATTTAGTATGTCGTCAGGGGCTAGGCGGCAGTCCGTCAGATAATGTGACAATCAAACGTTTTTGTTTCATAGGGGTGGACGCATTTATTAAAATTACTCCGGAAAATATTTTGTGAAAAGCAAATGATTACAGTTTTGTACTTTTATTTTTTTCGAACCCTCTTGGTGCCCCTTGTAGGCTCTGTGCCCTAGGCCCCGGTCTATTCGGCCTATTTGTTAATCCGGCCCTGTCTCTATCGCATCGACTCACAATTGTCAGAGAAAACAATGCGAAATTTGCCTAAACTGAAATATGAACATTCGAGATTGCGAGTCAAGCTTGCTAGCCACCTTTTAAGTGACAGTGTTGCAAAAGCTACGGAAGAATCTATTGGTGAAAAAGCTTCAGAGACAGTCAAATTGATCCGGTATATACCATATTATGAACGTTAGTAGTTTCGAACAGGGCAAACGGAAAAGAGGCTCAAATCGTTATCCATTCACAAGTATTGATGATGTAAGACTAAAAGTAAGTTATAGTTAACTCTTAAGCAAATGTAAAATAATACTGTAATACATTTAACGTTCTTATAATGGGTAGAAGAGGACTTTTCAAAATAACTACAAGAATGGGAACAGGAGGTTTTCGAACGGAAGGGAAATTATTCAGATGCAGACCGCAAAGCAATGTTACTTAGCTCGGAAACAACGGAAGGTTTATATTTTACAAGTAAGTTCCATATCTATTTAAATTTAATAACATTTGCAACGTGCCATTATATCTAAATTTTTAGGCATATCAGTTGTAAACATCATTAAGTTTATGTTACGAAAGGGAGCAAAATTTGTTTTGACTAGTCACCTAAATTAAGACTACGTTGAAAATCATTTCAGCAAAATTAGAGGTTTGGGTGGAATTTTTACCAATCCCGATAAAAACAGTATGGCGAGAGAAACCGAAAGACCCAAGATTTACATCAACATGTTAAAACCCCGATCAATGGTAATTCAGGAGTAATAATATCACCAACAGTTATACTAAATGAAAGACCACGTCAACCAATTAGGGTAGTGAAAAGGACTAACGATGAATTATCAATTGTTGTTTCACCTAAGAAAATAATTTTTTAAATATTTTAAATTTATGAGCTTTAACAAAATATAGTAGTACTGAAAGACTTTTTATTCAAAATAAAATATTAAACTTTAAATAAAGATTTTAAATATTTGAAAATATTTTCAAAATATGACTATGTTTGTCTCACTTTTTATAACATAAGTAAAATTTCCTTAATGACTATAGTACTTCTGTTTTGAAGTTCGGCAGGTTGAGTTCTTAATTTCTTTTACATTGCAAGTTTTTTAAGCTTGATCTGGTTATTCTGCATGAAACGAGTTAGAAGCCCATTTGCCTAGTAGTTTATCTATCCCAATATGCAAGGACGATAACATTTTATTAGGAACCAAATTTCCCAGATGAGAGTCCATTGCGTTAACACTTCTTCGTTTGCAATTATTTCCTTCGAAACAGTTTTCTTCAGACCTTTCGGAAAACGTCGAATCTTAGGAGATAAATATTAATCTGCTATAGAAATCATCAGATTAAAAAAACCGTAAACATTGTCATCTATGTCAATTAGTGCGCCTCTACTCTTTTTTCGAGTCCAATCTCCGTATTTTGATTGTTTATCGGAAGTAGTTGTATTAGTTTCCATCCTCTATGTAACCAAATGTTTCAATGGACTCGGAAGAGTTCGGATTAATCCTCTTAACACAGCTCCACAAACGAAATGCACGGCTTCTGGGTCATGGTTTACTTCAAGATTATAAGGAGTATTTTCATTTTTAGTTGAAGCTTCTTCGATTTGATCTTGACTTATGGTAATGGCCAATTTTAGAATAAATTTTATTAACCTAGTCAACGTAGCGTTACCAACGTAGGTCAAACTTTGTTGTCACTTTTGGTATAACTTCCCAAGGAAATAATTTGTATTGTGTAAGGACTTGTATTATTAATTAATTTCGGAAATAGTTAAATTTACTTACTGCCATAATTCCTATTAAATCTTCTTCTATATCTTTATTCTGCAAAATTGACTTGTTCTCCGCAACAAAATTAGCAGTTAAGACTTGTTAGGAGAGAAAAGCTCGCAAACAATTTATCTTGAATCTTCAAAAAGCAATCGTAATTATCTAAGAACGCCAGTTTTCTAACAGCAATCCCAAAATGATTTTCGTAATTGATTGACTAACGCATCCTTAATTACAGTCAAATATGCTGATCTGGTGGCCACAATTTCTAAATAAAAATAATCGTTGAAGGTAATGTTTGACTTAACAAAAGTTTTACATGTTCCCAAAAACATTTAGAGGGTATATTCACTTCGTATTCTTTCATTTCAATTATAATTCTTATGCATATATCATCTTAAATACACAAAGAATTTAGTAAATCTGAAAATTATTATTAAAAATGAAATAAACTTACTTTTAAATGTGTTTCCTATCTCGCTACGAGCGATATGGACGAATGTCTAACCTCGACTGCTTAATTTCGCGCACGTTTTTATTATTTGGTTGGAATTTTTTCCGATAAATGCCACTATGGCGCTGGAGGACCCGCTGCCATAAAAGAACCACGCGCGCTATTTGGTATCGTGTCCCGTAATATTCGTCCAAGTCTTAACTACGGCCACCAATCGATTGTTATGAAACCGTCTTCCCCGTACGGAATGACGACTGCTATTTCATCCAGCGGCTATATCCCGACGAACTCCACTTAATTACCTCGCTATTTATGCGCAGTGTAATGCTTAATACCAGCAACAAATCTCTCCGAACATGATCTCTATTTCAACTACTACATCGACCGCTAGGTTTCGGGGTCAGAAGCCGATTTCGAAGACGCCCATATAGATTTGGATAACGACCCAACTGTTCAAGTTTTCAACCGCAAAAAGTCACGCCGCTCTAAGTCGCCACCAGAGAGCACTAAAAAAGGAAAATTCCTATGGGGCCAGCCGCGAAACAACAGAAGATTCGTTTCACAGCGGCCAAGTAACGTCATGATCCGCTAAATGACTCGTGGGCGGACATAAAGGTACCTTTAAGCCGGCCTTTTCGAACAACGAAGCTCAACCCGCACAGATCACTTGCACCATCTGTGGTGAATTCGTGAGTGACGCGGTGACCATCCATTGCTTATCACAACAAGTGCTCGTTATCGGCGACACGGATCCAGCTATTATCGCCATCGCCTTAGACGAAATGAATGCAATGAAAACAATCCATCGCATGTTCCCTGACATCTCCGACGTCGAGAGTTCTGAAGAGAAATGAACTATTTTCTAACTATTTTTCTATTCCAATTATTTTTTACGGTTTTTAATTTCTTGTCTTTAAACGTTCGCGGCATGAGCCAGGTCGTAATGTATATCCACGCTCGCGATTTCGTAGGTCGCCTTAAGGCCGTTAAGCATATTCCGTCGGGTTTTTCCGACCATGATGCCGTCTTGTGTCAATTTTTTGGTATCTTTTCCCTACCGCGGTCTCCACCATTTTGGCGCATGAACATTCGCTGCCTTCAATTTATGTCGGAGTATCACGATATGTTGGCCGTTTTAATTGACGCCAAACCACCAGTAAGATCTTGGACATTGTGGTAGTTCAACGTCATGAAACCCGAAAATAAATCTTTCTCCTTGACTCTTAAGCATCGTCGTCGGATCCGCGAAACGGGCGCCATCACTCATCTATGGTGACCGCTTTCCCTCCCGGCTGCCCCAAACACAAACAACACAGTGAAAATCTTTCAAGTGTTTTAATAGACCGTTCACTCGATTCTCTCGTCCGTGATAGATAAACGTTCTACCGATGTAGCGCTCCCGTTCTCGAGATTATTACAAACTCGAAAAGAAGGCGGTCGCTTCCCACATTATTTCCGCTGGTTTTGACTCCCAAGGATTGACCGTCTCCGATCCCGATATTATCCGTGAGGTGGTCGCTGACTACTTCGGCGCCCTCTATTGCAACTCTTCGGACAGACTTCAATCTCCTGGAACTACTCGCGCTTTAAAGGGCCTTTCCCGTGAAAAGGCCTGTGGCCTCAACGGTATACTATTTAGCTTTTTGGAACCTCGTCTGCCCAGTCTTCGTACACGTCTTTCACGGCTTTCTAACCTCCCCTACATAGTCGTCTCCTTGCTCTCAAAAGCCGGAGATCTAATGAACCTAGCGAACTGGCGCCCAATTTCACTTAGAAAATCCGACTATGAGCTCTACGTCAGAGTTCTGTCTAACCACTTGAACTCTGTGATAGGCGCGCTTATTCACCCCTCGCAGAATCATTCCATTCCTGGTAGATGCATCTACCATTCTGTCTCCGTTCTACACAATGTTATCGCCATCGCTAATTCTAACAGAGACACCCTCGCTAATGTCAATATTGACATTCGCAAGGCATTCGATTACGCAGATCATGTCTACCTTTTCAAGGTTTTCACTCGTTTCGGGATTCCGAAGGATTTCTTAAATTTTGTGCGCGTCATTTACACGGACACGATTTCTCCGCGTGAACATGAGATTATAGCATTTCTATACCCCAGTTCCGCTAGGCACTACTAGGGTACCACAAATTATACAAATTACTTTGTACCTAATAACAGATAAGGTCATCACGCATCCCAATAATTACCTCTCCGAGCGGACAAAGTCCCCTAGGAGGGGTTATACAATCACCGTGTCTGTCTGTCATGCGTACGCAGTTTCTCATTATCTCTGCGTTCGCAGTTGCTAGGATTGCAAAACCACCCTTGCGATGGTGAGCGTTAACGGAATAATTCGCGGTTTGGTTGGGTTTCGATGGTGTTTTTTCGTTAACGCTCACCGTCGTGACAGTTTTAAATCAGTTTGATTGGATATTTGGTTATTGTAATGTTTGATTGTTGTGTTTGTGTTATGATGGTTGTGGATGTTGAGTCTTTTGTGTTTTCTCTCCAACTTCTTCTTAATGACTTTGGGACGGACCGAGTGCTGAGTGATATGCAACCTCTCAACGTCCAATGGCAGAGTTTCCATCAATTGTACACGGTATTCGTCTTAGTATCAATTTGCGATTTATTGGCGCCGGCCGGGAATCGAACGCGGATCTGCCTCGTGCGAGAGATTTACTCTAACCACTCAGCCACCAACGCTTGTTAAGTTACGGTGTTTTCCTAAAAAACAGCTTTGGCGAATGTCCTTTACAAAGTTATAACGCTAGGTACTATAATTTATTCTACATCATTTTAAATAATTGTAAATTATATTAATCTTATATTGAATTAAATATTTATAAATTATATTAATCTTATATTGAATTAAATATTTATAAATTATATTAATCTTATATTTAATTAAATATTTATAAATTATATTATTCTTATATTTAATTAAATATTTATAAATTATATTAATCTTATATTTAATTAAATATTTATAAATTATATAATCTTATATTCAATTAAATATTTATAAATTTTATTAATCTTATATTTAATTAAATATTTATAAATTATATTAATTTTATATTTAATTAAAAATTTATAATATAAACAAGAAAAGAGAGAGACACGAATATTATTGCGTAAGTAAGACTTTTTATTTTAAAATTTATTTTTGTTTCCTTGTTATCCATGCTTTAGTAGTTGAACACTAGTGAAAACTCAGCCCACACGAGTGGCATGATAGTTACGAAATCACATCTAGGGCTCGTCGTTCGGATAAGAAATTTTCCGATCATTTCTTTTATATCCATATCCGAAAATTATGCAACTAAAAACTTATTTGTTGCATTTTAAATCGTATAATAATTGCGAATAATATCCATAAATAAACAGTTAATCGATTGTTTTATGATTAATGGAAATTTTGGTGGTTAATTTATCCGTTTCCCCGCGTGCTAATCACATTTTCCCGCGCAAAAAGAACAAGAGAAACGAACTAGCAGACGACAAAGCACACTCAACTGAGCAGTGTGTTCCGCTTACTCTAAGGTTGAATACAGTGTAACGTTACTGTTCATTTACTAACAACGTTTTATTAATTGTAGGCCTAATACACAGTTTAAGTATTTTGAGAAATCACCAAAACAGTTGTACGATGGCTATAAAGTGTGCGAATCAATTTATGAACTCTGAAACAAGAAATAAACTTATTCCAAATGCATCGCCGAGTTTATTTCCTTCTAAACTTCATGTCCTTTCGGAAATAGGGGTCCATGATTACAAAAAATATAGTAAGTATTAATGCTAACTAACGTATGTATTACCAATTGATAAGCACTAATTCAGATCACTTTAATTATTAGTTAACAACGAATAAACTACTGATAGTCATTTTTGTTACCCCATTGTCCTTTAAAATGGTTTGAGTCTATTTGATCGATTCCCAAATGATCGAACGGGGCCCATTTGATCGAATTTCCATTTGATCGAATTTCCATTTGATCGAATAGCATTTGATCGATCGAAATTTTATCGAAAGTTAGGCCTACTGTAGGGTAGTTTTTGGGAGTAAATCGAAAAGGCAACATCTAGTTAGAATGAGATACAGTAGACTCTATGAATAATAATTATTTCTTTAAACTGTACTAAAGAAAAATAACCATAGTACTTCTCCATAATAAGAAACTAAAACAAACAAAAGAAATATGCATATTCAAATTTAATAAATTAATTAATTTGTTTACAATTTAACAAAAAAAATTAAAAAAAAAACCTGAGCGCAGTGACGTAGAAATCAAAATATTCTCTCGGACATAATTAATAGAAAGACCTATTAAAAAAATGAACTCTGTACCTAATTTTTAGCAATAAAAGGGCCGTGAACGTGGTCAGACCCCTCGTATACAACGGTGCATACGCGCCTACGGCGAGTTCCGGTGCATGACTTCTCGAACTTCGTTGAAAATTCGTCTGCTGGCTTCGTTTCATTCGCATAGTCGCCACGTGGCCTGCCGCTTCTACGAATTTTCGCTCCTAGAAATTAAGCGTTTTTGCTAATTGGGAAATAAAATTTTCCGCTTAGGAGACTGCCGCTGAGCCGTTCACCAGGTTTTCTGTCGCTGATTCGTTCACCAGTCAATCTGCCGTTAAAGCTCGTGCCACCAGTCTGTGTTTTCCCGTTCAGGTGAAGCGTACCCAGTATTCCAGGCTGCAAATCTCACGTATTCCGACGTCACTGAATCCCTCCACGCATGGAATCGCCAACACCTAAGTAATTTTATGCAAATTGCTAAATTTCAACTTAATATTCGGGAAAAAACGGCTTTTTCGCCATACTTACCTGAAATTACTTTTGATAAAAGAGTCCATAGTGACCAAAAGTGTCAACAGAAGGCGTTTACCGTCTAAATAAACCTAAAAATTAATTTAATCGGCTAATTTCGCACTCGAGGCTTAAGTTAAGCAAATCAAATCTTTACGCAAAACATTTGCTCTTTTTTACCAATAGCGCTGCAATTTTTTTAGGGTATACTTTAATTCGCCTACAAACTTCTGTGCGTCCAATATCTCCGAAAATTTTCCGACGAACTAATTCCCCAAGTGAATCGATTGTCTCATCACAAGTTATAAACCCCTAACGGCTGCGTTGTATGTAATCAAGCTTTCTTTGGGAAACAACTATACATACCCTGCTTGAAATGCAGAAAACGATTACTTTGTGGGGCTAAAACTAATTATGCCAAGCTCTCTGATGAGGAGCGCGTCAAATTATGGGATCCGGTATCTAAAGTTAGTAAATTTATATGCGTTGTCTGTAATGAGAACGAGCGACTGTCACCTATAAGGGCATCTCAAACCAAAACCTTAGACTTCAGTAATCCGTTAGATATCAGCCGAACATCTCTTATCTTAAGCTCGGGTGCTACTTGTGAAGACGACCCTCTTAGTCGTATCCATCTCAGCCATCTTAGTCTTACCCAATGTGATAGTCTGCAGGAACCTAGCCATAAGGTTTTTATGACCAGCCTCTTAGAAAAACTATCCACGAATATTACTAGTTCGTTGATTAAAATAATCTGTGATGAGGTAACTGTCCAGTTACAGCCGGTCAAAGTCTTAATTGAAAATATAGGCACCGCTTCTTACGCAAATTCCAAGGTTATACTTGAAGGGTTACGGAATGTCAATTGCGAAATAAAGGGAAATAGCGAGACAATTGAGGTAACTAATAAGGTCCTAGAAGAAATTAAAACTACTGTTAAAGAAAATATACTTATCTCTTCAAAAGTTAATGGCTTGATAACAGATAACTTAACATTTTAACGATCTAAATTACACCTCTAACGTAAAAGAGTCAATTCCTATCGACTCCACTGAGAATAAGGACGCTGCAGAAACGGCAGTGAATAAAATCCTAAAAAAATCTTCAGACCAAAGAATCTAACACTTGGACTAAGACTAATAAGAAAACTAGGCAAACCAGGCAGACAAGTAATAATAAAATTAAGGAACATGAGATTCCAAACAAAGCTAATAAATTTAAATTCAAGAATACCAAGTTCATTATTGGGGAATCGAGCAATACTCAATTTGAAGCCTCCCGCTCCGAGCAAATAACAATTATAAGAAAATCAGCGGTTTTTGCCACGCGCTTTAGACCCAATACCACTTCTAACGACGTAAAAGAACTGTTGTTGTCAAAGTATAATTTTAAATAGAAATTATGTTTAATTCAGAGAAAACGGCATGGTAGTAGAAGATAAAACTTATTTTATACAAGACGTTTCGAGCCGAGGCTCTTCTTCAGTCGTTCGTTAGTTTTAATTTGATTTAAAATTTTACCACGCGCAATATTCAAGTTCTAATATCACGCGAGCAGAAGGTCAACGTGTTAAAAAATAAACAAAAGTTTTTTCTGATTTTAACAATTTACGTGTGTAATAGAATCAATGTAACCGATAAATCCAAAGTATATGTAAGTCAGTGTGAATTATTAAAATATAAATATAAAATAAAAATGTGTTTTTTTTAAATCACAATATTACCCCAATTAGTTACTTCCTGACACCCTTTATCTAAATTTAAATTACCTAGTTTACGAATATACAATCCTTCATAGAATTTTCTTTTGTACCAATTGGTTTCACGTTTTAAAATTTTGTAATCATCCCATTTAATAGAGTGATTTAACGTAGACCAAATATGTTTTGAAATTTCGTTATTCTTATCGCCCTTAGCCACGCAGGATTAATGTTCACGAATCCTGCCTAAAATGGAACATTTAGTTTCACCAATATACGTTTTTCCACATGAGCAAGGGATTTCATCAATAACGCCTCGAATGGCGGAATCCTCGATTTTAGGTTTTAAATGAGAAATTTGATTTTTTAGTATATTAGTGGTTTTTGATACTAAGTTTGTTTTATAATTTTTCAAAGTACGTTTAAGTTTCTCTGTGGTTTTAGGTATATAGGGTAAAACTAAAACCTCCTCTTTTCATATCAGGAGGCATACTGATTAAGTTTCTGTCAAATATGGTTTCTATAAGTGTTTTTGGATAATCTGATTCAATTAACTGATTTTTAATTTTTAATTTATCCGCTATTGGGTTATCAGATATGGATTCAATATGGTGTTTTAAACCTTTTACGACTGATGTTTTTACATGGTTGGGGTGGTTCGAATTAAAGTTTAAAAAGGTTTTTGAATGAGTAGGCTTTTGGAATAATGAAAAGGATAGTTTACCATTAACATTTTTAATAAATAGGTCTAAAAAAGTAATTCCTTGGTTAGCTTCTAGTTCAAGAGTGAATTGAATAGAGTTATGTAAATTATTTAAATCATTGTGAAAAGTCGTTAAAGAATCCAAGTCTCCCTTCCATACAAAAAATATATCATCCATAAAACGAAGCCAGAAAGCCAAATGATTTTTGTCCATGTCCGACCCAAAAATGGTATACTCTAGATTTTCCACGAAGAGATTTGCTATAACCGGTGATAATGGATTCCCCATTGCTGGGCCGTCTTTTTGTTTATAATCACGCGAGCAGAAGGTCAACGTGTTAAAAAATAAACAAAAGTTTTTCTGATTTTAACAATTTACGTGTGTAATAGAATCAATGTAACCGATAAATCCAAAGTATATGTAAGTCAGTGTGAATTATTAAAATATAAATATAAAATAATTTTTTTTTAATATTTTATTTTGAATCAATCACTTTAAGTTTAATTATACATTAGTTTTTGCCTTAACTTATAGAATAGTACTGGAAATTGAAGTACTTGAGCCTAGGTGGGACAGCGACCGTGAAGCTTAAGCGTCTCCTAAGAGGTATTTTACAGAAGTGAAAAATTTGTTTTAGAAAATGTTGATGCCCGTTATCATTTACGAGTATCTGTTTTAATTTAAGAATTAGGATTTTTAACAGTTTTCAAGAAAATAAATCTAATTTTAAACTTCCGAAAATAAGACAAATGTTTTGAAAAAGAATCGTATTTTTCTATATGTAACTATTATAATATTTATAAATTAAAACATTATTGTAACGTCTATAACTCTTATGAAATATAAAGTTGAAAAGAGTTGGGAGTATTCACCTAATATCAACGTTGATATTAAGTTAAGAAATAACCTTAAAACGTTATATTAACCAAAAATCACCGAAACTGAAACGTTGTCATTGTTACCTGGGGAGGGACTAATTTGTGGTCGGTTATTGAAGTTGCCTGGATGAAATTAATAAACACATTCAAGGTATCATCCATTATTTCTTACCAATGTCTGGCTACTCTGTTCCCCGCGCGCGCTTGCTCCGCGTGCGGTCTGCGGAGGGAAGGCGAAAGAAAATGGCAGCTCGCTTGGCGGTAAATTTCGCTCGTTTAAAAATTAATTTCTCGTCATTAAAAAAAGATACAATTTTACGACTGATATTTTTGAGTATATTTAAACATGATCTTTCAAATAAATCCAAGTTTTACCCACCCTGGACTTTTCCTTTAAGTTTTGAAAACAACTCTCAAAATTTGGGTTAAAAGGTGAGGCTTAAGAATCCTCAGGCCACAAAGGTATAAAAGATTATTACAATAAAATCTAACGAAACTGCGAAAGGAAACCACCGAATCACTCCACTTACATTAAGAACAACAGTCTTTTACCAAATTAAACAAAGGTATTAAACATGCATATGTTTTATTTTAACGTTTTTCAAAATCGTTAAACGCGTATAGGGCCCTCACCGGAAAAATGTTTATAATTTTTTATTATTCAATTCAAACTTTTTTTTATTCTGTATAAAAACATGTTAGTACAACACTTTTAAAATTTATACAGAGTTAGTTAGTTTGTTATATTAATATGTATTGTTACATTGAAAAAAAATACAAAAACAAAAAAACCATATATAAAAAAAACAATGATATAAAAGTGAAATTGCACAAAAAGTGTTGCATTTGCTTGTCAGAGATTTTACTTAGCAATAAGTATTTAAAAGTTTAAAAGTTTAAAAACAAGTTAAGTTTTAACGTTAATTTATTTTAGCCGGCCCATTATGTTAGATTTAAAGGAGTGGAGGTTTTGATTATACAGGTCTTCATTACACAATTTGTTAAAATTACTTTGAATAATAATATTAATAATATTATTATATAAAATTTTTTAATTTTTTTTGTATCATTAGAAAATATGTTTAGGTTGAGAAAGCGTTGAAAGCTGGTGTTTATGATAATATTTAAAATCTTAACTTTGATTTTTTCTGTTAAGCGAAAAATTGTTATGAAAATGTGTTATGGGGAATAACTAAAAAAAACAAGAAAAAAAACACAAAAATATAGATATAACATATTAAAATGTTGTAATATACCAAAAAGATTGAAAATCTATTTAAAATATGTGTATGTAAAAAGGTGAAAGTCATATTTTTACCGATTTTTAATTTTAAATAGACTATTTATCGATGAATTGATTTTATTTTCAGCCTGATGAATATCAACGGGGTTAATAAAACTCCCGTACTCTTATTAATTCAGCTTAAATTGTTACCATAGATAATTAATTTACTATGTAAAAGGGCATATGAGCTTAAGTGCTCTACCAATTAATTGTAAGTGAGGGAAAAAGAGTTTCTTCATTAAAATGAATTGATTGGGTTAATTTTAATTAATATTCATTGCGATTTCAATGTTTGATTTTTTTTTAAAAATTGTTATTTTCTATTCAAACTGTAAATGTGTATACAAACTATGATACATACGAATTTAATAATAATTTTTCATATTATCAGTTAATAATTATTTTGAAACTATCTAGCTGAAGAGAGTGGCGTTAATTATTTAACACAAAACTAGAACTTAATGAAGGCGTATTTTGCGTCAACGGATGTTCAAAGTCTCGGTTGAATACAAAAGTACCGATTAGCTCAAAGCTGTTAATTGAAAATAACTGATTTGCCGTCTTTGACATTTAATGTTTGTCGGAAAGTTTAACGCGGTGACAAAAATCCGTTTTTCATTTCAAGAGAAGCTCTTTTTATCCGGTAAATTTTAAACTAAAGAATTTAAATTATTTATTTATAGAAAAGAAATAAGATAGATTGACATCAATTATTTTCATTTTGACCGTGAAACTGAGCGTCAACGTTGGCCACGCAAAAATAAAACGACTATTATCTACCAAATAATATTTCATTTTTGATAAATAACTAGGCATGAGGCTGGATTTCTTAATTTTTATAATAAATATAGTTAATAAATTTTAAACAAAACGCTTATTTGTATTTCATAAGGTTATATAAGTTTAGTTTAATGATTAGAGGTTTAACGAAGAGTCACTTGTTCGTAGCTTTATCCGTAAACATTCGTTGAAAAATCCACAAAAATTGAAAAACAAATCCGTAAAGTTTTAGGGTTTTTGAAAATCTTGAATTTATAACCAATCCACCAAATACGCTGAAACATTAACAAATCTATAAAGTTCGAGACAAAATCTACAAAGATCAACAAATCCTTCAAATATACAAAAAAAATTGCTAAAAATTCCTTGTTCTCGGGTTTCCGCCTGACGGTGTTAAAGTCGCATTCCCACATTTCTAAAACGTTTTTCTTAAGTTCCCGGAGTTGGGCTTTCACCCTGATAGTTTGTTGATAAGGAAGGTTAAAAGTTACCGCGGGATCGGAAAATACGGGGCGGTCTCTATCCGCTACTTGACACCGGGGGCAACCGTGATAATAACACCTTTGCTACATGAAAACATCATTTCCGTGTAACCCGTCGACCTTAAATTTCCTACCTTCGCCTCACGTCCTCTCATGGCCGAAAATATTTTTACACCGCCTAAGTTTTTCTAAAAATGTGGAATTTATAACCGATCCACCAAATCCGCTGAAACATTAACAAATCTATAAAGTTCAACAATCCTTCAAATATACAAAACATTATCTGCCTAACAGATGGAAATTTAATAAGCTTCTCTCGCTGGGCACAACGTCGCTCCCTGTAAACTGAAAAACCTATTTGCTAATCACGAAGCTTTACCTCAATGTTTGTCCGAATATTCATTTAAGCGTCTCGTCAACCTTTCTCCGCCTGCGGAAAATAATGTTTCGCAAAACCACTACCAAGTAGTGCCTGTAAATCTTTCGGCCCGTTGGAGTTTGGCCATCTCCAGTCATCTCTTCTGCTTCTAGAAGACAAAGAAAGCCAGGGCCTCTTGATGACAAACATGTCATCTCAAACAAATGATTGAAGTGCTTTCGTACAAATCCCCATTGGCAAGGAATGATCGGAATTAATTACTCCATCTACCTTGTGTGTTATTCTACGTGAATGAACTAAAATGCAGTACGCAAGTAGGCAGAACGAACGGAAATGAACAGAAATGCAATAGTGAATAGGGGTGAGTGATCAGAAGCGAATGAGGATAAAAGAGCAGAAATGCAGTAGAGAATAGGAGTGAACGATCAGAATCGAATAAGGATGAAAAAGCAGAAATGCAGTAGTGAATAGGTGTGAACGATCACAAACGAATATGGATGAATAAGCAGAAATTCAGTATTGAATAAAGATGAATGAGCAGAAATGCAGTAGTGAATAGGGGTAAGCGATTAGAAACGAATGAGGATGAATGATCAGAAATGCAGTAGTTAATATTGGTGAACGATCAGAAACGAATGAGGATGAAAGAGCAGAAATGCAGTAGTGAATAGGGGTAAGCTATCAGAAACGAATGAGAATGAATGAGCAGAAATGCAGTAGAGAATAGGGGTGAATGATCAGAAACGAATGAGAATGAATGAGCAGAAATGCAGTAGAGAATAGGGGTGAACGATCAGAAACGAATGAGGATGAAAGAGCAGAAATGCAGTAGAGAATAGGGGTGAACGATCAGAAAAGAAACCAATGAAGATGAAAGAGCAGAAATGCAGTAGAGAATAGGGGTTAACAATCAGAAAGAATGAGGATGAAAAAGCAGAAATCCAGTAGTGAATAGGGGTGAACGATCAGAAATAATGAGGATGAAAAAGCAGAAATGCAGAAGTGAATAGGTGTGAGCGATCCCAAACGAATAAGGATAAATGAGCATAAATGCAGTATTGAATAAAAATGAATGAGCAGAAACGCAGTATTGAATAAAGATGAATTAGCAGAAATGCAGTAGTGAATAGGGGTGAACCATTAGAAACGAATGAGGATGAATGAGCAGAATTTCAGAAGTGAATAGGGGTCAACGATTAGAAACGAATGAGGATGAATGATCAGAAATGTAGTAGTGAATAGGGGAGAACGATATGAAACGAATGAGGATGAAAGAGCAGAAATGCAGTAGAGAATAGGGGTGAACGATCAGAAAGAATGAGGATGAAAAAGCAGAAATGCAGTAGTGAATAGGTGTGAACGATCACAAACGAATAAGGATGAATGAGCAGAAATGCAGCATTGAATAAATACGAATGCGCAGAAATGCAGTAGTGAATAGGGGTGAGAGATCAGAAAAGAATGAGGATGAATAGGCAGCAATGCCTTTGGGAAGGAATGTGAATGAGCTAAAAAACAGTTATGAATTGTTATCAAATGTAACTATAAAAAGCAAAAACACTTTCTGCATAGTCTGTACCGTTAAACTCTAGCCTCTAAAACAAGAATCGTAATATGGTGGAAGCACTTTCGTTTGGGTTTAATGTGTTTTGGCTCATAGTTGTAGGCTCAAATAAGAACGTCTTTGAAATTCAAAGCACATTTCTACATTTAAGAGATGAAAAATGTCTGTAATAATCTCGGGGAAGGTAAGCGATTTATACGACGGAGATACATTCACGTTGGAGTTGAGTCCAAGATACAATGGAAAGTTCCGCTTGATCGGAATCGACACTCCCGAACTGAAAACCACGAACCACTCGCCATTGAAGACAGGGACAATCTGAGGCACTTCATCCTTAATTCACCAATCAACATCCCCACCTACGGCCATGACCAGTACGACAGGAGACAGGCTTCCGCATTAATAAGAGGAGAAAACGTCTCGCTCGTCCTGGAAAGACAGGGCTTGGCCAAGGTGTACCGCTGGAGTGGGCTGTCTACGGGAGCATTCAACTTAACTTGAAACAATCTGCACAATCAGCCTGCATTGAAAGAAGGTGTTTTTAGAGTGTAATATCAACGTCTAAATAGGTTTTGGCAACAATATCAAGCGAAGCATAAACATTGTTTTTATTTAACTACAATTAATTATCTATATACATTATGTAGTAGATGCTAGATTGCGGGCTTTGAAAGATATTATATATTTTCAAATTCTTAAGTTTTAAAAATTCATTGCATTACTAAATAGATCAATAAAATTTATATTAATTACTTAAAACATTTTCTTAAATGAAATAAAACCTACTGATTGGCTTTTTACTCAAAATAAATGTTATTTGGTAAATTACAGTTAACACTTTATCCCTGATATATTTAAACATGAAATTGAACAATTTTATTCCATTTACAAAATGAGTGGTTGCTGGTGGTGATTTGGGAATAATCATTTAGGCTTGTTTATTGCATACATGTTTGAATCACAGACGTAAGCAAGAATACGGTTATTTCAAATTAAAGAGAATTACTATGTTGAGATGTTTATTCCAATCCCCTCACGCTCAAACAGTAATTTCCTCCAATTTTAAAATATCATAAACACATACATCTTCCCAAGTGCTTGAAATACGACTGCTGCCGTGTTTACTTTAGTGACGTATTCAATTTTATCCCCCCCCCCCCGAATTAAAATCCAGGGTACGCTTCTGGTTTCCATTTGTACTCTCGTGATGGTGGAAAAATAGGCCACGCTACCCACACATCGCCCCAGCCGGAATCACCTTAAAGATATAGCAATTGACTAGGGCTCTTACCTTCGATAGTCGGCTCCACCAAAAGTAGTTTAAGATAAAATAAAATGTCACATCGGGCCCAGATAGACGCCATTGCCTGGGGCCCGGTTAAATACTAGCGCGGCCCTAGTCGCAATATATTAATTCTTCCTAAGTATACATAAATACAAACAACTCTCCAATTTATTTCAACAGGGTGTTCAAAACGAGTTGATTTTTTCAATAAATATTTACAAACAGTAGTTTTATACTGAAAATTACTGCATCTCCGCAACATTAGGAATAAAAAATGGTAAATCGCGTGTAGCTCGCGTGGTAAAGGTGGTAAAATTATGAATTTTTTATGGTAATACGTGCTACTTAAAACCTGATATGGAACCACATCGAGGTATTTTTTTAACTTGACGTTTTTTACCATTTTTCATTTTTCTCCATAGGGAAAAATGGTAAATCGCGTGTATCTCGGGTGGTAAAGGTGGAAAAAATATGAAATTTTTTAGGGTAATACGTGTCAGTAATACGTGTCAGCAATGCGCGCACACCGCCTTGGAACCATTTCAATGGCGTTCAGTTTGGGGACCAAAGAGCGGAACAGTCCTTCAGTAATGACGATAGGTAAGTTTTGACCCCGAGGGATTTGGTATCAAATGAGCAGTGTGCCAGATGACGCCTTTGAATCCCTGTGATCAAACTTTATTAATTGGTTGAAGTCAGATCTAAATTATAACAATTATTATAACTATTTCTGGTACGGTGTTGAAAACGATGGCGTGATCTGTCGTCATCGTTGGTGGTATTGGTCGAGATGGTGGCCGTTCATCGGGAGAGACGTACCTTGGTCCAAGGTACTAGTGTACTCAACCAAAGAAATGAAGCGAAATCTTAATTATTTCATTAAGATTACTTATGTCTAGAAGTACACATTATTAGGCCGTCATGCTCAACTTGAAAAAATAAGTAAAGAACAATTTAACAAAAATAATGGTAATTAGGTTCAAATTTGTTGAAGAACGTTTACTTATAAAATTATTTTTTATCCAATACGCTACTACAAAATATAAATATGCCGATTTGAGTAAATATTTAAGTGACATTGTAAATAAGAGTAGTCAATTCATAATATCTGAAAGTGCATATAAATTATGATGCGAATTGTGTTAACATCTATTTGTTTACATTTATGGCTCTATAGAGCTTGTCAGCAGGTGTCTTAGCGAATTTATTTTGTAACTACTAGCCACACCCTCGCAGCTCTTTTTTTAAGCGTGATTTTACACTTGACTTAACTGCTGTTTTTCCAGTTACAAATTGAAACTTTAACCGTTAGATGATATTAAAAACAGAGAAAATTCCACATCCCTTGTTAGGAAACAATATGTAAACAGTTGCTTCGAACAATTTTTGATTTAAAATTTAAATAGAGAAACCTCGTCTAACTTATAGATAGATTTGGGTGTTTACTTGAATGGGAAAATTTCTATTGGCAATATGTTAGTTAAAAGTACTTTTATAGTTTGGTAAGCTTTGTTACAGCTTTTACGTTTTGTTTCGACTCGCAGCTACACTTATGGAATATTATTAAACACAATAGGCTTCATATACTAGTATTATTGTTACAATACGTTAACTTTTTCCGTAATTTATATTTCTTACGCGCTAAAATGTATTACTTTTATCCAGAACTAAGTATTTATTAGGCTATGGAAAGTCAATAATCCAATTTAACGCCACAATGCTCTCATCTGCAAAATAACCCAGAAGGAAAAACCAATTATACTGCTTCTTTAAATTACCCCACCTAGGATTAGCCACGTGGGTTAAATCTGCGATTACAAAAATGAAAGTTGTTTGATCAAAATTCGTTCTCCTCCCGTGAAACGCTTTTCTGTAGCAACAGCTACGTTCTTTAAGCGAAGTAACGCTTTAGATCTTTTCTTATATTTCCCGATCAGACTTTGCCACATTTGAAGAGAACTGAAATGAGATGAAAGACACGGGGTAAGTTTGGCATAAGCTCTTTTCCAAGTATAAAGACGGAAAATGTTTAATAGTCTGTAGGAAGATTGTCAGAATGAAATGCATGTAGTAAGGGAGTATATATCTGCAATCAAGCTGAAACCCAATAGATTATGGTTTAGATACAATGATATATGATAAATTCGTCGTAAAGAATTAAAGAAGAGTAGGATATAAAAAAAGGGATATATCAATATTTTGGGAAAATTTATGTTGAAAGAAAAAGTTGGAAAATTATTATTGCATCTTATGTTAAATTAATAACTTATGCTTTAATTAGAATAATTATCTTCGGTTATAGGAATAAAATAAATTTTGTTTTATTAAAAATAGGACGCAATCGCTTCATGAAAATTGATGATTTGTAAAAACTATTTATTTCTCCTAATAAAAAAAATGCCATTTTTAAGGTAAAAATTACTATTAACATAAAAAACGCTGGTTTTAAATTAATGAACAAAGAATTCCTTTTAATTTTTGAGCCTTTTTTAAAACTTTAACAAACAACAACGCGTCTAAGCAACACCGTTTGTAACCATGGTAACTTGGTCGCCTTCTGCAGTAGCGCGCGTCATTATTGAAAAAGTATATACAGTTTTAAATGTCGTTTTCTGCCGAGTTAATACAGTGCCTAGGGTATTTTCACATATAAATGGAGGTTATTTTCCTGGATTAACAATGACTCAAAATAAATATTTTGGAGCATTAAATGGTATATAGTATTTAAAAGTGTTTATCTTAATTGTGGAGTCAACTTTAATAACTCAAATAAACCGATATTAGGAAAAGCTTAGTGATTGAACTTTAAAAAAATTTAAACAACAGGGTAAAATAGGGATTTGAAAAAACAGCGTCGATTTTTCAGACCTTTTTATAAACGCCATTTTATATAACTCGCTCGTTATGGTATTCAAAATGCAATACAATATTGTCTGGTATTTATTCTTCAATAATTTTAAAAATGATTTATTCCTACGATATGTTCTATATGTCTATATTCAATTACACAGGGTTTTTATGTATCTTTTATTCGAGCTTTTCAGCCGTCTTCCGGAAGGGCAGGTCACTTTGTCTTACCCAGGTAGCAACAGTTAATTTGTTTGGTGTATCATCACACGTTCTAGAACCTTATTTTTAAGGTGTTTAAATACACGATTTTAAATTCATGTAACAAATAGTGTTATCCACGTGTGTTTTTATTAATCTAAAACTCTTCTTTCCAAATGTTTAAAATTACACTTAGAATAAACTTGTATTTGTGGTGTACTAAAACAGTGATTTCAATTCGTGTAAAATTACTCGTTTCATAAACATGTATTTAGGTAATCAAAAACACAAACTTTATTTCGTTTAAAATCATGTGTTAAAACCTCTATAAAGTATACTAAATATGCAATCTGTTAAGTGTAACATTACACATATATGAAATATTTAAAAAACATTCATTTTCTTAAAAAAGAGTAGTAGTCTAATTCCGTGACAGCATTATAGATGGCGCTAGCACCTTATAAGTGTTAATTTTGTTATAACTGGACTTAGTGGTTTTCGATCCCCGGCCTCTCCGCTCGCGATATAGAGCTTTTACGCTTACGGCCAAAAAGTCAATTTCAATAATATGGAACTAATTATTATTTTTCAATTTATTCTGCGATTCTAGAAAATAACGTGTAAGGTCAATCGATATACATAAGTATGCCTTTAATTACAAAAGACCGTGCGTCTTTCCCGTTTCGGAGGCGCTGGCGATGACTGGAAAGTTAGCTGCTATGGTATAGGTTGCTGTTGCTAGCTTATTTCCAAGGCCTGGTATCTCAAAACAATCGGTTAAAGTAAAAAATAATGTCAATTACCCAACTAACACGTTCGCGTTTCGCTATCTTATTCCTAAAACCAGGTATGTTAAACAATTCAGTTTGGGTAATGATCACTAAAATTTTATTATTACGATACCAATTGAGGCCCTTGATTTCTCACAGACCACCGCCTACGTGGTGGGGACGTGTGAGTCAATGTAATGGCTACAATGTTAGCCAACTTAATTCAAACGTGTGAGGCAACGTGTTGGGATAATGTAAGACTACGTTGTTGCAACGTGTGAGCCAAAGTTGTGCACTTCTGCACATACGTGATCAATCGCGACATTTAGTGATATTCTGTTGTCGAAACCCATTATCTTCATGACATCTTCAAACATTAATAACAACTTCCACCGTTTCCCAAATCTCTTCACCATCGCTTAGTTCCTCCACATTAGGCTTAGCCAACTGCTTTGTCTTTTCCATTTCACGAGTTTTTTCCGAGGTGATTTTACCGAGGATTTGACCTTCTTTTCAATTAATTCGGAATTTAACCGTTCGGAATATGATATTGATATAAATAGCACAAGAAATAGCCGAAGAATCCGCACGGAATGGCCGACGTCTTCCGTCAACTCGGAATTGGTCCCCGTTCTCCCTGCGTTTCAACCTCGTGTCTCGAGCCAACACCTCCAGCTTGCACCGAAATTCGATGGCTTGAAATATCGAACCCGCCGTAAACCACCGCCATGTTCGAGAAGGTTTACCACTTCTTTCTTGAGGATCTCAATCTTTTTATTGATTTCCGGTAGATATAAGGGATTACTGGTGCGGCAATACGTCGAACCAGTCCAAATCCTCTGTCAAATCGCCCCGAACAACATCAAAATACTACCGTTAGATGGGGGGGGAAACCGATGTCGTCTCCGTTCGCCGAGTTCCTTTCCATGAAAACTCCTTCATCTATGAATACTCACCAGTTGACCATCCTTCCCACATCTTCAACCCCCACTCCGGAATTTTTCACCCAGCCGTTGCAACTAAATCCCCCCGCTCAGGAGGCTACACGTCGCTGAACATCCATTTCCTCCGGCCCTTGCCCCACCCCCGTCTCCCTACAGCAAGAACTTTCTAGCCGGTCATTTTCATCACCGCTCTCTTCCAGTGCATTTCCTTTGCACGCCACGAAGCCCTCTATACAGCGACGTCGTAATCGGTATAACGAGCACATCAAGAAACTTAAGAATGCAGCTCCGTTCAATCCTCGAGTGCTTGGCCGTAACATCCATCATCAGGAACATCAACAACATCCAGATGCCCCTCCTGGCCAACCTTTCTCACCGCCAATTTCGACTACATTGACACCACCTTTCCATTCCAGACGCCAACGATAGCCAAGACGGCTCTTACTCCGACGTGGAGCTGTCAATACTCCGGACGAAAGAAAAGACGGACCAAGGGAGTGATCAAGTCGGACTGTCACCGCGAGTGAGGGAAGAAGAGAAACCTAAAAAAAGCCAAGGGTCAGAGGCGAACAATGTGCCGTGGTATAAAAGGACTCCAAACACAGACACGGGGAAGTCTTCTCTCAGCTTTCGTAGTTAAAAGAATTAGCCCGGACAATAATGGGGATCCACGGGTTCAAAATAACGAAACTAACTTATAACTAGAAACAGATGAGTGGAGAAACTAACACCAGAGATTCTAGTTATTTCCAAATATCGCTCTAATGAAAATGAAAATAGCGCAAAAATTGGCCCGCCAAATCTCAACTGCGAAACTACCGAACAATCTGGGCAAGAAATGTAAATTTAAATAATTAAAACCTACTCTACTGGTGTGTTTTCAAAAATGATAAGGAACTGGAGATATTCGCCCAAAAAGGCGATTGTTACTTTTGAATCGAAATCGCCCAAAAAACCAAAATAATTGAGGTTAATATCTTTGACGTTGTTCGAAGCTGACCTAATTCCCGTAATTACCCTCTTTGGATTTCCTGCCCGGTTGTAATAACAGATCTTGGACCGATCCTTATCTTAGATTATAATGTGTGTTTGGTTTCCACAATTTGTTTATTTTAATATTCTTTAAGAGTATGGATATCTTTCGCTAATTTTTTTTTTATTTAAGTTATTAAGCATTCGTTTGGTACGTAACTTGCCTCTGTATCGAACATTTTGAAGATTTAAACTTTAAGGCTAGAGAGATTGAATTTGGCTCCCTCTACTGGGAGAAATATGTAACTTGGGATGCCCAACTTATCCGTGATGCTAAATTAAAGCCTAAAACATTTATTTTACATTAACTTGATTAAATAAAAATAAACTCTAATTATAAGGAATTCAGCTAATTATTCTGAAGAAAATTTCACCTTCGGCTATATGGTACACGCGAAAAATAAAAGTAGGTACTCAATATTAGTTTTAAAGTTTCAGTAAATATATGCGAACACTTTTTGCACGTCGACCTGTTCGTTAATAACGGCGTTTATCAAGGTTATGACTTATGAAATGTGGAAATTGTGTTTCTTAGCAAAGAAAGAAAATTAACTATCAACACTTATTTTCCAAACGTACCACAATGCCAATGTTTAAAAACCATTATAACCATATTTTCAAAATACTGATAACATAAAAACGCGTTACGTCCATTCCATAAACTACGAGTTGTTTATTTAGGCAATTAAATTTAGGGCGAAGACTTGCTTATAAAAGCTCTGTCGCATGTTCAGTTGCCAATATACCACACTCCCGAGACGAAAATAATTTTATAAATCTTGAAATCAACTTTGAAGTCGCAAAATCTGGGCGAAAATCAGCATAAAAATAAGTAATCAACACGAATATCAGGAATCAAAAACTCAAATTCCGTTTTTGATTCCTGATATCACCTGGAATTCAAAATCCCTTACGCCAAAATAGGGAACCTAATGCACTAACAATTGTAAGTTGGACGCGCAACCATCTTTCGTTAACTCCGTGTACTACGCTATGGCCGCTTTCGCACAAGCATTTTCAATTTGCATCTCAAATTTTATTAAACAGAAATTTGAAAGTGGTGCGACAGCGGCCAAATTATCATTTTGTCGATCGGCACATTAACTTAGCCAACGGTTCAATTGGTAGTAATTCTAATATCATTATTTTTATTTTTAGAATACTAATTTCAATTTAACTTCAATAGCAAATTTGCGCGATGCATAACTCTACTGAGATTCCAAGATTTTGCATTACGGAGGTAAGTGCAAGGAATCGAAGTTTAAAATCTGTTCAAATAAATGTACATCAATAAAGTTGATTTAAATTCTCAAAATATTTTGGGAGACGTAAAATTAGAAAGATGCAGCCCCTCTCAAAAAAGCGTGCTCTGAGAAAGCCATTGGTACATTAAGCCTAAGCCACCATTCTTACAGGAGCGGCTCCAGGGGGGCATGGGGGCCATGCCCCCCCCCAAATAGTTGATATTTACGATGAGTATCATTTTAATATACGTGTAAGAAATATTATATAGCTTACTGTTTACATGCCGTCACGGTCTTTTACATGCAAGAGATACTGCAGCTACAGAAGAGCTACGTAACGTATACCTGCGGAGATAAATTTGCCAGAGATTTAACAGCGGAACTTCGACCGTCACCTATATGCTAAAGTTCTTGCAGCTGCAGACCGAGTCACTGACTCACTTCTGGAAAATCGAGACCCGTATTCGTTTCCATTCCTTCTAGAGGAGGCAAGGGCGCGAGCCAGGCCAATGGCAAATGTACGATACACTGAGAGAAAAAACCCTAGTTTTAACAGGATAATTTTACATGAACCGTCTGTATATCACTTGCACAGAATAATCCTGTGATAATTACTGTTATCCTTTAATTTAACAGAAGATATGAACATGAAACGTGTGTGTACAACTAGTACAGAATAATACTGTACAAATTACACGTATCCTTTTTTTATACAGGAACATAAGTACATAAATGGCCTGTATTCTATAAAAATGGGTTGGTCTTGTAAAATGTACAGAAGGACATTGTAAAAATGTTCAGGAATATTTGCAGCTGTATTTATTACACACATTGAGAGTGTAAAATTAACAGTTCATTATGTAAAATTTACTTGAATAACAGATATGCACTTAAACGGCTAGCTTCAGTAAGATTAACATTGAAGTTCTTTAAAAACATTTAGCATATCTGACACTGTAGATATACTGGGATCCATTAATTTCAATTTAAAAACTCAAACGTATAATTCATCGGAGAGCCAGTATTTTTGAAAAACTGGTTATTTCAGCACACAAATTTTTAAACAGTTTTATTTATTGTTTCATTGCTTCATATACTTAGTTAATAGCATCTGAACCCCGTCAATTTAATTATGCATAATGCATGGTAATTTCTTTGATAATCCTTTACCCTGCAGACCAAGAAGTGATTTGGAAATGTTTTCGATTCCCACATTGCCAAAAATTATATTTTTGGGTGCACTGCCCAAGACAGGGATTGACTAAACTCTATTTTGAAATCTATTAATGATAGAGTCATGATATGTTTTGTGGTTATAGTCATCCATTATCGGCCTCAAATGGTTTTAATTAAATTTTAATTAAAACGTCATACAAATTGTAAGAAATAAATAAGAAAAATGAATAAATATAAAACCGTGAGATATTTTTTACAACTTAAGCGAGTGTTTCTTTCAGAAAAGAGCGTTTTAAGATTTAGTCGTTTGTCGAATTGATTTACAGCAATAAACAATTCGGTAAAATACTACTTACGTAATTATTTACTTTGGTTTATAGAGAGGCTAAAGGCTCTGCCAGTGCCCGATTTCTCTTGAACCAGAGAGGCTCACAATTAGATTAGTACCTATCTGGCAAACCTGAAAACCCAGTTGCCTCGTAAAACATGTAAAATTTTGTACCAAAGTCTTCTGACATTATTGTTATTTTTTAAACAAAATCATTTTTACTAGTGAAATTGCTGTGTATAAGTAATTACTTAAACATGTAAATTAAAATCGTGCTATATTTTGAAATATAGTCTCTTTACGTAGGCTACCTTAGCTATATACTAGAAATCAACCTTACGCGTGAAACTTTAAAAAATACTAACCAAAAAGAACTGAACATAAGGCTAATTTCTATAAACCTAAGAACAAGTTGTGCAAATGTGCATTATTGGGTCTCTCTGAGAGATTTGACCCGTTTAGCCCCGGATTTTAATGAATTGTCTGTGCGCATAACCTTTTAATTATATATTATTGGAAAATGTGAGATTGGCCCTGCATATTAGCTGATTATCCCTAGCTACCACGTCAAAAATTCAGTTTCATATTCGTAAATTCGACTAAACGTGTTAGTGTATTTTCTACAATAATGTTTGTTGATTTAATTATTTGCTACTTATCGAATTTACTGAGATGTAAAAAGTAATTTCTACCGACGGATGTGTAAAACCAACTTTAATATGCCAATTAAATTACTTCTAAGGTTCACGTACTCCAGACTGTTATTCATGTTGATTTGACAGACTTTATTACTATGTTATTTACAGCTATTTCATCATGTTAAATTAACATAAAATTACTTGTAAAATTATAATACGGAATAAGCTGTTATATTTACAGAAACGTCTTGGCATCCCCTGCTTCCAACACTTTCATGTAATTTGAACAGGGCTTTTTTCTCTCAGTGTACATTGTGTTTTTCTTTTATTAAACTTCAGGAAATGTTATTATTTATAATTACAATTTATAACTACACAAAAACCTCGTTTTTGTCACTGCTTCAACTTGTTTGGGTGCACGTATGCGATTATGGTAAGTCACAAGTATCTTAGTGATAAAATTATTTTAGTAAGCCTATTTATGAAATTACGGTTGTAGTGCAACCGTTCAACGATGGCGTCGTAATTTTCGTCGAAACTAAACCTAGTAGGCCTATAGGGACAAACGATAAGTTTTATGGGAACTTTAAAATATCAAATGCAAGTGCTTTCTTATAAAAATATTCTAAGAATGTCTAAAAAGCTTTATGGAGTTTTATGGTTTTATAGAATGCCTATGGTGCACTAATACCTACAGTGCCATGGGTGGACTCTCTTGACCTAAATCAAGGCCCAGTATTCATCTTTCCCCTACATCCAGTGATGGTTAGTCGAGGGAAATTTCCCAGATCTAGGGAAATTTTTACCCCTAAAAATCCAAAAAAGGAAAAGGGAAATCAGGCTAAAAATTTGCGAAATCTAGGGAAATTCCACGTAGGGTGATTTTAAAGTGAAGTTACTAATCTAAATAATAACAATATTTAAAATAATTGATTTAATTTTATGAAAATATTAAAAGAGAGAAATTTTAGCAAGAAAGCTTAATGTTTTCTACTAACCTGGCAACCCTGCAATTTTGCTTTCCACTTTTTCGCTTTATTATCGAGGACTCGTCTGCTCCTCGGAATGGTGACTGTGGTCGCGTGAAGTGTGAGAAATTATATAACCAATTATAATTAATCTAATAATTTCTAGTTTCTAGTCATCTAACTCTGTTGATTAAACTAATGGGGAAAAGTAAAAAAAAATCGTTATTTTGTGTAATAACGTACTGTTTTTCAGCTAATTATTCTATTACATATAAAGCAATGAAATGTATTAAGATAAATAGTAAATTATAAATATATAAATTATAGTTTAATATTGGTTACCTAGAAGGCGCTATGTATTAAATATCACTTTCTGAAGGCTAATAAAGAAACTAGGGAAACATTTTCTCAAAAAGGGAAATTTTAAGTCCCTGTGAGGGAAATTTCAATTTGGCGTATGGCGGCCGAAAGGAGATAGCATGGAGCTTCTATAAACGGGAGTCGAAAGTTCCTCCCCTCCCCCTAGCTCTTAATGTCCAGTTAGTTCTGCGCATCGCTTTTCGCTCTTGTCGCGCACCTAGAGCCCATGTAAACAAATCTGACGTCATTTTCCCCGGATTCTCGTCTGCTGAAGAAGTGTGCATTTAATAATGGACAAGGCTTAATGTAGAAATGCATTGAACGGCTTTAGATAACTTTTTTAAATATAAAATGGAAAAAGACAAAGAATTTAAAAATAAAAGGCTACTTTTGGTGACCAGGGGAAAACAAAAAACCCAAAAACCAAAGCGGTTGTTGAAAAGAGGTGCCATGTGGATCATTCCTATTCAAGGTAGGCACCGTAGGCTATAATAATTTTAGAAATTTTATCAAATGGCATTAGTTTACTAAATAGTTTATTTGTTTGCAGAGCTCCAATCATAAGTAATTACACAAATGTCATGCCACATGCGTTGGCCAAGCAAAGTTTGATCTCACCACCCTCGGATAGTTGCCCTCTACCCGATGAACATATAAATTTTATTGATCCTTCCATTGACACTGATTTGGCCAGAGAAGAAACTATAGAGTTATTATCCAGTTGTAATCAAACTAATGATTTAATTACCCTCACTCAGCCCCAACCAAAGCCAACTGTTAGGAGAAAAGACAGTTTCCAAAACATTAAGATTTCATTATCGTCAGAGCAATTTGACCAGCTTTTAAACTTAGCTGTCGTAAGTTTACAGAAACAGACTTCCTTGCCCGGGTCAGAGAATGTAGGTAAAGCAATTAAAAGCCTTAGTGATGTAAAATTAACATGGCAGAAAGGATTGGGCTTTTTCAATGATTTCGTCATTAAAGACATGAAAGAATACTACACTAGCATCTCTAAAATAACCAGAAGTCAAGAAACAATAAAATCATTAGCTATTCATCTAGGTTCAGTAAACCAACAGCTAAATGAACTTTTAGAAAAAAATTTATTCTATTGCTCCGCAGAACTACTAAGGCGATTTTCTGAAGAGTTGCGGACCTTTCTGGCAATGAAATTTCTTCCTAAGACTTCAATAGCCCAAGAAACACAGAAACCCCAAGATACTTTACCCAAGAATGCATACATGACGAAAAAAGAAGAAATCTTATACCATGTGTCAGGGTCTACAATTAATACAATCAGAAAAAAAATTCCAGCCTCAATTGACTTTTTGCCTTTAGTATGTTACAAAGGGGGTATCCCTGACTCTGAGCTCTCCAGAAAAATTGCTCAAATTGCAAACTGGAGCTTACAACTAAATAGAGGGGGATTAATTTTTGTAAATGAAAAGACGTATTTAATGTTTGAAAAAAATAATTCGGTGGTCGAACCATTCTATTCAAAAATTTTGAATGAAAGGTGCAATAACGTTGACAGAAAAGAATTAGCTAAACAAACAGCAGTATCAAATGTTGATGTTAAAAAAGTGTGGTTTGATATTCTCTCACCCCTAGAAATGGAATATTCGGAGAAAGATAAATTGCTCGTCAAACTAATAGACTCATTTTTAAATTTAAGAGGAAAGGGATTAGCCATTTACTACAAAACAAAGCATCAAGCTTCGAAAAATTTGAGTTTAAAATGTAGAAAGAGCTTGCGGAAAGAATTGAAACAGAAATCTCAACAAGAACCACCGTGCTAACACTGTGATATTTTTTTCTTGCCAAACTGTTATCATGATCTAAAAAAATATTTTATGCATAATGAACTTGACTGAGTTCAATTTTACCTAGTCAAATTAACTGTGATCAACAATAAATTAACGTTAATTGGAAATATTGATCAATAGCAGTACCCTGTTTAACTTCTTTCGGAACAAAAACTACGCCTCTCGTGATAGATGGGGCAGTTAACGTTAATTTATTTTTACTTTAATTGTGTCAAATTAACTGTGATTGATTTAAAGTACAAAGTGAAATTGCCAAAATGTATCTTGAACGGGTTTAATAAACCAATGCCATATTACTAAAAATTAACATACACTGTCATTATAAATAGAAGTATTCCCTCGTTTTGGTTCTTGGAAGACATTTTCATTTTTTCTCAAACCATCGACGTTGAAACCATATTGTAAGACATTAGGGCAGGTGTTTCCACCCCCAGCTCCTCTTTGTTTCCCGAATTCTTTTTCAAGGTTGTCTTGGTTCAAACGATTAGTTAGAACAAATTTAGCTTCTTTGTGAAGTAGAAATTTTACAACACTGCTTACAGATTTTGCTACGGATAAAAACAATGTTATTACATGAAAACCAAATTGTTAACAAATTTTAAATCACCTGTAATTTTTAATCCTTCCATGGTTTCTCTACTGAACATCATTGCATTGCGCTGCTCAGTAGAAAAATCACCAGGCCTATTTCGTATTTCATACTCCCAATTTTGCAAGTATTCTAAAAAATCTTCTTCCAGCCACTAAAAATAGAAAATGACTATAGCATATATATAATGAACCAAAAATGAATTAACATTATTTGAGGGTATGAACGCTCGTCTTGTTTGGAATAAAAACCACGCCTCTCGTCTTTCCAAAGCTAATATGCGCTGTGCCATCCACACAGCGTGTGCTAACAGTGGCAGGCTTTCTTTCTCCATGCAAATGAAGAATACCTGCTGAATGGGATGAGGGCAGAGAGTTTGCGTCTGCATATTCTCAGTTAATGTCAATTCATTCTAGAATGAACTAATTTACTTTCAATCTTGAGTCATCTATGCCAGTATAGGGTTTTAGATTTGGGTTTCGTTTACGTACTCCTTCCATGAAATTCCTTGTATTCATACAATCAAAAAATTTGTTTAGAGTACGAATTAGTTTTACTGTTTCTTTCAGTGTACTTCCGTATCTCTTTTCTAAAGCGTGAGCAACAGTATCGCTTAGTACTTGCGCAGCGAGGTTCACTTTCATTTTGGTATAAGCTCCTCTTAAATATACATGGTCTAAGGTTAATTTGGGTAATTGCCTTATTGTACGAGGAATATCTTCTTCAAAAATGTCACAGATAGATTTCCAATATATGGGTTCTCCATTTTTGTACAAATTTCTAGAATGGAAATGTGACGTACCACTGCTGTAAAAACAATTTCTCGCTGTTTTTATTAGATGTGGTGGATCACAAATAAAGTAGAGATCTCGATCTTCATCCCTTGCGTAAATGTTTGGGCATTTATAGCCAGATTCATCTACTGATGTTTTCAACACTTTTCTATTTGTACTAGCACCGTCACTAGTAACGCAGAGCACCTTTATACCACAATACTCAAGTTTAGATATGGCTTCCCAAATAATACTGTACAACATATCACTATTCATGTTGTCTGTTGGAAAATGCGCCAATGAATATTTAAAGTTGGACGTGATACTCTGTACCATTATCTGTAGGACGTGAGTAGCAACTGGGATAGTGTCTGAAGCTTCTAGTATGCGACTTTCATTGATGATTGAATTTCCATAAGCATTTAATTCTACGAAACCAATTAATTCCCCCGTATTGCTTTTATATACGACATCTTCCTTAATTTTGATCTCATCAACTAAAAGATTTACATATTTTTGATGATCTTCAGGGCACTTCCGTTCAAATGAACTTTTTAAATCAACGAAGGCCTGATCTACAAATCCAGACTTAGCTCCGAAATGGGACGCATAATTATATAAAGTTCTTTGAGAGGGTAGTTCAAAACATTGGCTTCTCTCCAATGCTTCATATGCACATCTTGATTTGCTTTGTAAATACAAACACCATTGTATGATCTTCGGATGCCAGCGCCTGCCTCTCTTACTTTTACATTTCAAAACTTCCATTTGTTGGTCCACGAAAAGGCGTTTATCCGAATCTTTGGGAAAATCGTTGCGATGTTTCTCTAATATCATTAGTAGATTGTTGCTATCCTTATTTTTTAAAATTTGACCTTCTGACCTAATTTCTTGGTTTAAATGTTTTAGTTTTCGGTTTTTGGCGTTTAAATAATATTCTCTTTTCTTTTGTTTTCTAATATTTTCTATTAGCTGATTACGAGATTTCCCAGATAAAGAAGAACGTTTAAATTTAACAGACGTGTCTTTTTTCTTTCTATATAATCTCTTTTCAAGAGAGGCCCTCAAATTCCGGCAACTATGACAGATGTTTTGGCATGTTAAATAGTCACAATTGTTTGAATGTAAAGAGTTATCGAACCTACAAAAGTAACCATTTTTTTTCCTGCTGTTTTCAAATTCTTCTGTAAACTTAGTCTTGTGAATACCGGAACAAACGCCATAATCATCTAACGTACTTAAAACTCGTACAATATTAGCTATTTTCAGTTCATCAGGCTCATTAAAAAAATTTTCAAGTGTGACAGCTGCTTTATGGTTAGGCGATATTATTTTGTTTAAAACTTTCAACGCTATGATATGCTTTTCACTTTTTATCTGCGATAACTTAACTGAAAGTGCAATAGTTACGCTATTTTCTTCACTGGAAAATTTAAAAAAATTTAGGTTTTCTTTCACATTATCATAGGAAAAGGCCCATCCACTTGGAACCCTTTTTGCAAATTCATTTGAAAAATTAACTAATAAATCATCCATAGGATTAATTGCAGATATTTTAAAATTTTCACACTTTTCTGGAAGCAACTTCGGTGTATTATTTTGATCTTGCAATAACAAACCATCACTATCCCCGCAGTTAATTTCCATAGTCGTTGTAGCAGATGTTTGCATATCATTTCCCAAATGCAGTAGTTGTTGATGAACAGAGTCATTTTGTGGATTGTTATTTTCAAATACTTCTGGAAGCAACTTAGGTGTATTATTATTATCTTGCGATAACACTCCATAATTATTCTCGCAATTTATTTCCATAACTGTTGTAGAAGATATTTGCATAACGTTTTCCACATCCAGTAGTTGTTGATGTACAGAATCAATTTGCAGGTCTTTGATGGCTTGAAGGGAATTTGGCAAAAGCAATACCGGAGGTGTTGAGCTTGAAACATCAAGATGATCATACAAATCATATTGGTTCTTGTAAATCTACATATTTATAAGGAAAAATTAATTAACATGAGATAATCAAAAAAGTAATAAATGGGCATACCCTGTATTCCTCTGTATTTCTATAGTCCAATATATCAGGATTATCTACAGTTGGACCATTTTCTCCAACAAAATGCAGGGAACATACATAAGAGTCTGACCTTATACTTTTAACATCAAATTTATCTAATCTTCCACAGTGGTCAATCCACTTTAGACATTTTTGCATTCTTTCCAATTTCTTACTGGGTTTTGGAAAAGGGATAAAGCTAATATCTTTAAAATTAAATGTAGCTGGGTATCGAGAATCACTCCTGCAGCTACCATAAACACACTTCTTTTTCTTTCCTTTCCTAACTTTCACGTTGTTATCCATTTTAAACAAATTTACTTGCAATTTAAAACAAAATTATAAATCTCAATAAAACTTTATGCAAGGCTTAGTGAAAAATTACAACTTCTGATAGCGACCATCTTTTTTGTTTACATGGGCTCTACGTTCAGTCTAAGGGGGACAGAAACATCCCGCCCGCAAAACTAGACAAATCCGCTCGACTCACTCATAGCACTGTGAAAGTTAGGAGGGGGAAGGAACTTTCGACTCCCGTTTATAGAAGCTCCATGGAGATAGTGACTGTGGCGCCACATGAAAGCACATAGGTTGTAAAAGACGACTGTAACTCTGCACTTTGTCCCGGTCTGTTTAGTCTCGTAGGCCGCCGTAGTGCTCAGGCGGAACGGCGGGGTACAAATACTTAGTTCATGTCACTCTGCACGGGACAAATTTTACTTATTTCAAATGGCAATGACGGATTACTTGAGAAATTCAATTGAATCCACCAAATACTTTTCGCGACCGAATCGATCCTAGATAGCGTAACAACGCTAGCTTCTTTGAGCTAACTCTTTATGATCTAACGTCTGCTACAGAAAAATTAAAAATACACTTTTTCTTAAAAAAAACTTTAAAAATATAAGCAAACGAAGCAAAAATTATGTTAAAATTCAAGCAACATTATTTATAAGGTTAAATTTACGAATAACAGCGTCTTCTTTAGCAGCGACCTATCCAGGTTTCAATAACGAAGCAAAAGGGGGTAGGAACCGGGGAGAGGAGGAGGGAGTGCAGCCGCTCCCAAATATTTTACTTAATTTAATGGAATTGCCCAGTCCAACTAAAAGTTTATACTTTCGCTAATTGGATGACAGATCTGTGCTACGTCATTTTTTTTTCAATGAATTCTTATTTTCCCTCAAATGATGCTTACACTTTCCTCAGGTTCCATTTTGGGCAACACCGTCAGAGGACCCAGTGACCAAGCAGTTAAAAATAACAGGAATTCTTGAAAGTTTTTACTCATCTCTCTTGGATAAACTTAATATCAGGTTTGTATTTCCTGCTAGTGAATAGAAGAGTATACAAAATCTTATTTTTTAAAATAGTTAGTTAAAATGGCTTTCTCAACCCCTGGGTGCAATTTCGCAATGACATCGTGTTGTTTCTGATGGTTTTATAAGTTGAAAGAAGCAATCTGCACCACTTCAGGAATTGCAAATCATATCGAAATATACAGGGCGTTTTTGTTTTTCGGACATGTAATTTTTTACAAAACCTACTTTACGTAGAAATATCAAATTTGTATGGTTATTTAGAAAAACCGGGAGACATTGATTGGTGAAATAACATCGTTTTCTAATACTTATAGAAACATTACATTTTCACCAAAAGGTACTAGATTAATTTGGTCAAATAACAATTTTTATAGCACCATCTGAAACCTAGCAATACCTTGGGTTCGATGAAAAAGGACCTTTTCTCACTTAAAAAAGCGACTTGAAAAATTGACAAGTTGGGCAAGCCAAAATAAAATGTTTTATCAGGGAAAGAGATAGACGTATCACGGGAATGGACGGAAACCTCAACTTAAGGAATAACTGTACTAGTTTTATAAGTTTACCCTCAGAATAGTTGGGACGTTCAAAAACAGTTTTCGGCTTTTATTGATTACAATAATTTAGTTGAAACACGTCAAATAGTTGTTTACAAAGTGGGTTCAATTATACCTTCATTGGCTGCACGCTAGCTTTAGCTCGAACAATCATATCATCAAATGCACGCTCTATCATTTCTGGTGTTACTTCTTGACAAGCAATTTCAATTATCTTGCGAAGTTTCAATAGGATTTGCGTAAACCCTTTCTTTGATGAATCCTCACAGAAAAAGGTGTTGCCGTGTCAGATCGGGAGACGTCTCAGGCTCTGAAGTAATATGCTAGACCTTGCGCGTCCTAAGTGTTTTACTGAGTTAAAGTCCTTTGTACAACCATAAAACATTTCAAAGAGATTGGCTAATATTAGAAGAGACAAGTTTTCTTAGCTTAGCTGTAACGATTCTAATGATACAATATCAGTTAAATAATTTACCAAGTTAATTAAAGAAAAAGGTCAATATAACATAAAAAGTTTTCTTAAGAATATATAAAGAGTGAACAAATCATAAAATTTACAACGTAGCGGACGAAAGGCAAGCATAAATATCAAGAATTAGTTCCTAAAACGATGTAGGTGGCAGCATTACCTAATCACGGGACCATTTCAGACTCCCGACTTTAAAGTTTTCTTTCGTTCTCGCAAAACGTGGCCCGGCTTGTTTATTTTATTTATATGAGCATATATTGTTTAGATCGAAATATATTATCTACTCTGTTACCTTAAAAGCATAGTAAACGAGTTTCAATAATCAAAGTCAACATAACTTGGCAGTGAAATAAACGTTGGCACGTGTTTAATTCTTGTCTCGCTCAAAGTACCACCTTGGCCAACCAAGACAAAATAAAAACACTCGATAAAATTACTGAAACTGTCCGTACTAGTGGTAATCGAACATTTCTGTACATTATCGATAGGTGGCGGTGCGACTATTGAAACTGGCAAATTACTGAAAGCAGACAAGTTGTTGACTGCAGTGAACAACTTGTCTGCTTTATTTAATTATGGTTTTAAGGTAAAAGAATAAATTTAAACAAAGTAGATAATATATTTCGATCTAAATAATATATTTGATACAATGCGATTCTAATATTAGCCCTTCTCTTTGAAATGTTTTATGGTTGTACAAAGGATTTTAACTCAGTAAAACACTTAGGACGCGCAAGGTCTAGCATATTACTTCAGAGCACATCACTTGTCGATAAATAAGTCCAGTTTATGACGTTTATGGGAGTATAATTACAGACCTTGGCCGTTATTTGATTTCACTACTTTTATGGCCTGGAGTAATATAGGACGTGACGTTTTTGTTTAAAGGACCTTGCACTTTTTAACCGAATGGTTTTTGGGTGGATTTTACGCCTTTTTGTTTATAACAATAGAAGTGAAGTTATTATAATACCTTCAAACGTAACAAAGCGGAAATAATATTTATAAACAAAATAGGAAAGTGAACTTTCACCTATTTGGAATATTGAGAACCGCCTAGCTCTTTCGCCAACATTGTGTACGTTTAGATATTAATTACTTTAATTATTTGAAAATGTGACGTCATTAGGCTCTTTAATTCATTTTTTAATGTTAATAAATAAGCTTGTACGATTGTTATTAAACTTTACACGTTTTGTACTGTGTTTATTACTCATTGGCATCTGTAACCGCCCTCTGGCGGCACACTGCCCACCCTGACACTGACGAGACACTTCGAACTCACGGTACCTCTTTCACTTAGAAACAACCTATAAATCAGTAGCATTCGAATGTTTAATCTATTTCCCTATGATAAACGTCATAAACTGGACTTATTTATCGACAAGCCCTATGGCGGACATCCCCCACCCTGACACTCGCAAGACTATTTTTTTCGAACTCAGCGCCCATTTTTACCTACAATCCACATATAAATATGTTGCATACATAGTTTCCAAGTATATCCGTCATAGCGGACTATTTTTTCAAACACAGCGCCACTTTTTCAGCTAGAATCAACCCTCAAACCTTTTGCATTATTTTTTTTAAATCGCTGGTCGCTCCGGTATAGTACTTTTTATGTGTTTACTCCATGGTTTCGTTACTGACTCGCTGAACTGTACATTTGTCGACATAGCTCAAGAACTTAATTTGAAACTGTATACCAAATTTCATTTAAATCGGTTCAGTAGTTTTTGCTGTAGAGCGGTCTGCGAGGAGAAGATGGAAGAAGAAGAAAAAGAAGAAGTATTAAGCCTTACTTTGCCCCATTACTACGAAACGTCGCCTCAACCCTGTTCGATCGAATTTGTATATGTTTGTCGCGTGCCTATAGCCTTTCAAACGATACATCACTTGTTTTGATACGATCTGTAGGTTGTGGGATACGAGGGGGTAAAATCGGCTTCATTATGACCAGAGATGATATAGCAAGTGCTCGGGTAGGTGCTCTACTCTATACCCGGACCTTGCATAGGGACTACCGTCCCTTTTGATTGCAAACTTACCTAACCTAACCTAACCCCTGACGTTCATATGTATGTTATAAATTTTCCATCGTCAATTCATATACATTTTAAGAAACCGCTGTCTTGACCAAAACCGCTGTTACAAAATCGCTAATTTGAGAAACACTATATTCAGAAACGCTGTTTATGGAAAAAGCTGTTTTGACAAACCGCTCTACTGAGAAACGCTGACTAAACAAAACGCTCTTTCGACAAACCGCGGTATTGAGAAACGCTATTGCAACAAAATGCTGTTTTGAAAAACGCGCTTTTGAAAACGTTTTTTTAACAAATGCTATTTAAGTTAAGCGCTCTATTCCCCACATACCTTTTTATATATGAACTATCAGATCAAAGTGCTGTCCTCCATAAGTATATCCGATCATTACCCAATTTCTGTCAAAACAGGCATTCGAGTACCTACTCCTAGCGCCGTCTCTACACGTTGTTTTAGTAATAAAACCCTGAAAAATTCGCCTCCGGTCTCGCTAATGTCTCTTGGGTAGACTTATGTAATATTTCTGATGTTAACTTAGCTTATGACCGCTTGGAAAATTTGGTATTAAAAAAATATAATAACTTTTTTAATCTTATTACTATCCGGCCAACCTCTGAACCCCTTGTTGTCGTATAATCTCACAGAAATATTATTAAAAAAATCTAAAAAATTTCTTTCAATAGATAACATCGAAATGTATCGTAGTTATCGAAATGTTTGCAACAATAATATAAGAAACGCGAGAAATGCTTATTTTATTAAAAAAACCACGTAAGGCAACTAATCCCAAAGATAATTGGAAAACGATGAATGACCTTTTAAATCGAAACACTAAAAAAACTTCGGCTATTCCCCTAGAAGGTAACACACTTAATTCGTATTTCACTAGTGATGCAAGTCTTACGCAAATTAGCTACGAGGTCTCGCAAGTAACCGCTAACCCAAGCTCGATGGAACTTTTCCCCTTAGAGGAAATAAAATTAAAAAATATAATTAAGGAATTGCCCCCGGTTTGGGTGATGTTAACCCCAAAGCCATTAAATTTGCATCCAATATGTTAATATCCCTTTTACTATTCTTAATTGGCCTCTCTTTTACCACTGGTGTTTACCCCGAAAAACTGAAAGGTACGTTAATTGTCCCTATTTTAAAAAAGGTGATCCCTGCGAACCAAAAAATTACAGGCCTATCTCCTTAGACACTTATTGCTAGGATTATATTATGCTCTATTTAATTCAACCCTGTCATATGGAATCGCACTCTGGGGAAATACCTTCAGGCATAATTTAGTCAGGATTCATGGGCTCCAAAAGAAAACTATCAGGTCGATTTTTAATCTGCCATTTCTTGCTCATACTAAAATTTTTTTTTTCAAAATTAACATTATGTCAGTCTACTATGTTTTGGATTTTAATTGCCTCATCGCCATTTTTAAGGAAATAAATTTGTACCCTGAAATTTGTTTTAACTTGATAAAAAATTTAAATACTTCTGTCACTTGTAATTACTATCATTTAATAACGCCGAAATGTAAAACCTCCAAAAAACTAACTTCTATTTTTTATTACGGGGTCCAACTCTTAAATTCATTGGAGCGTTCATTACAAATATGTAATAAATTATTAAATTGTTAAATTGTTAAATTTTAAAAAAGCTGCTACTTCATGACTTATAAAAAACTTTATGAAGTAGCAGCTTTTTTAAAATTTAACAATTTATAATAAACCATGGCTAAAAGTTTTAGTTAACGCGCACCATCGCGACGGTTTTAACTCAGTTTGATTGTTGAAATGTTTATGAGTAGGGTGTGAATGTGGAGTTTGTGTTATGACGGTGGTGGGTCTGTTGTGTTTGTGTTTGTTGAGTCGGTTGTGTTTGTGTTTGTTGAGTCTGTTGCGTTTGTGTTTGTTGAGTCTGTTGAGACTGTTGTGTTTGTACGGGCGTATTCTTTTCAACTTTTTACTGACTTTTGGGACGGACCAAGTTCTGAGTCAACGTCCAATGGCAGGGTTTCCACCAATTGTTCACGGTATTCGTCTTAGTATCAATTTGCGTTTTCTTGGCGCCGGCCGGGAATCGAACCCGGGTCTGCTGCGTGTAAGAGATTTACTCTAACCACTTAGCCACCTACGCGTGTTAAGCTACGGTGTTTTTAGAAGTTATAACGTTAGTTACTATAATTTGTTCTACATCATTTTAAATTTTTATAAATTATATTAATAAAATTTATAAATATTTAATGAAATATAAGATTAATCTTATATTTAATGAAATATGTATAAATTATATTAATCTTATATTTAATTAAATATTTATAAATTATATTAATCTTATATTTTATTAAATATTTATAAATTATATTCATCTTATATTTTATTAAATAATTAAGTATTTTAATGTAAAAGTTGATCGTGATCAAGAATTGATCTCGGGTCGCATTGTTATCACGCGGATAGTTAACCGCCGAGCCAATGACTTCCTTAGGGAAAATGTTAAAGTAAAGGAACCATTATGATAAGCCGGTTTTTTTTACTAAACGGATTAATACAATATCTGTGAATATTTTTTATTGAACATTGTTTTTTCATTTTTGTGAACTTGTTTTTATTTCGTCGGGAATTGAACCGGGGGCGCGGTTTTAGGACTTTGATTCGTTGCCGCTGTGTTATTGTTTCCTTTTACGTTGTGTTATTAATCTGTAATATATTATTCAATGACGTTGTTAAACTCTTTAATTGTCAGTAGGTTTATTTTTTCAGATACGCTTTTTTGTTGTGTTTTTTAACTGATCGAGATTACGTTCTTTTGTGTCTAATCTTTGGTATTGTGGGTTTTTTCTGTCTTATATTTGTATCTACTATTTTTTAAGTTTATTTCCTTTTTCCCGCAAAATCGTCCAGTCTTAGAGGAACTTTTAAGAGCGTAAGTTATGCCCAAAAGCTTATCCGGTTTCATTATAATAATGTGAAAATTCGTATTTGTGAATGGTAAGGTGTTGCGCTTCTTGATATTATATTTTCTATTGCTTGATTGCTAAGTATTTGAAATAATTTATTGCTTGACTGCGTTATAATATTTTTCTATGAATTATTTTGATTCTGAAGTCTGATTGCTTGACTGCGTTATAATATTTTTCTATGAGTTTTGTTTCTGAAATCTGATTGATTGGGTTGTTATTGTGTATTTTTCTATTCGTTATTTTTATTTTTTGATACTGTAATATTTTAACTGGATATAGTATAACGTTACTTCTGAGTATTTTGAATGTGCGTGACGTGGAGGGTATTTTCAAGTTTTATTAGGATCAGTTTTTTAATTTTAAATATCTTTTGTTTTATTTGTATTTTATTTCGTTTTTTCAGTCGTATATTTTTATCGAGTTGTATACATCGTGCGCTTACACTTATGTTGGTCTGGTTTTTAACTGGGTCGTCATTACTTCGTAATTTATTTTAAACGTTTTCTCGACTGATTAAAATGTTTAATGCAGTTCATCAATTAAGTTCGTTTGTTTTTATTTATAAAGAGCCCTAACTATTCCGTCTACGGTCATTTATTGATATACGAGCTGTCGTTTAGTCAAGTGGCTTTCTGTGCTTTGTGAATGGTAAGTTTTTCGCTTATTGTTAATACATTTTTTGTTGGTGTGGATATTTGGACATCAACGATTTATAATGCAGTCATTGATTTCCTGGGTGTGCGAGTCATTATATGATATTGGAAATTGGACGGTATTGGTCTTTTTCATGCGGTATGTGTCACAACGTCAACAGGAAGTCTACGAGTCGTCCATTACCAGATATCGAATATAGCTATTCTACGGTATCTTCATCAAGGGCGAGTGTTGAAATAAAATGAGCGTTAAAGATGTGGCAAGTATTTCGTAAGCGAGAAAAATACAAATACCCTCTGTAGATATTTATTTCATTAAAATTGGCTTCGTATTATATTTAACTGATAAACTTGTACCGTAAAAAGGGTTAAATTCAATTGTGCATTGTTTTAGTACGTATAACTCACTGTTGTAACTACTTAATTTATAATATTCTGAATAAATTAAACTCGGTAGTTTTGTCTCAATTATTTTAATTATTATTAAAATTTTATACCGGGCGGGATTGAACCGGGATTACGTTTTTAGTAAATAAGTCGGAATTGCGGAGATATATCTTTAAGGGTCATCTCGATAAATTAATACCGCTAGGGACAATTCTTCCGAGTAGAGGTATATTTTGGCTTGCCAACTTGTTTAAATCCGAAATTAAAAAAAATTTCGGCGGCTAGAATAAATTGTTCCCCCTATCCTTTGGTTGTTGTTTTATTTTATTGTTTATACCCTAGTCATATATATATATATATATATATATATATATATATATATATATATATATATATATATATATATATATATATATATATTATATATTATATATTATATATTATATATTATATATTATATATTATATATTATATATTTAAAGATTGTGTTACCGTTCATTATAGCTGCGTTGACACTACGCACCTTGGAAACGTTTTGAAAGATCGAATTCAACATTTTCGGAGTCAACTGTATTAATAGCCGTACGATAAATATATTCGACACCAAAATTTTACAATTTGGTATTTCGAAACCGTTTTAAAACGTTTCCAAAATGTCTAGTGTGAACGCGGCTTATAAAATTTTATTTGATTGTCGCTTATTTACTTAGCCCCTTACCACCTTGTGATATGTATTATTTAAAACTTAAAAAATGAATTGAATTAAATCCTCTCCTTTTACGACTCGTTTAGAAAACGAAATACTTTTATACTTAAACAAATTTAACAATATCACTTTTAAGGAAAGGTTTATTTGTTAGATATCTTTCCAAAACCGTGCCGTCTCAGAAAATTCCAACCATTGATGTTTGCACTTTCTTATCTAAATAGTGAGCAGGCCAATTTCTTCAAATTTGGAATAAGAACAAGAATGCTCTTGTCTTTTTATTTACTTTAACTTTGCCTATCAGCAATTTGTTTATCTGGGGTAGGTACATTTGTTCGAATTTCAATCATCCGAACGGTGGAACAAATGTTCAAATTTCATTCGTCCGAACCGCCAAAATAACAAATGTTTCAATTGTTCGAATTGGACAACTTGTTTGTTTCATTCGTCCGAATCGGTAGCATCACTTGTCTGAATTCTGTCGCTAAATAAGTATTTCTCGATATAGTAAGTGGGAATTGCGTTGAATGTTGTGGATATTTTAGGTTAGGTTAGGTTAGGTTCACGTTAATGTTACTATTTTCTTAAATTATCAATTTAAAAAAAACAACCAATTCCTAATGTTCGAAAAAACGGACAAACGATTATTCGAACAAATGAAATTCGCCAGTAAAGTTAACATAAATTGAACGACTAAATCAAAAACAAAAGTTGTTCTAAATTTTTCGGGAAAATGAAATACTTTTTCGGACATACGATCCTGTTTTCCGGCATTCGGACAAATGATCATTCGGACATTTGTACCACCGTTCGGACGAATGAAATACGAACAAATGTACCCAAATCGTTTATCTATGGTAGTAAAATTTGATTCGGATCAAACACTCGGCCCATTGCTGCCGCGTAACCTACCAAATGCTTCACGAAAATAGGAGAATCATTTTAATACATTTTTAAGATTTTGAAACATTGATAAGGGAAGCTTTTTCAGCCAATACAATGATACTGTCTTGGAAGATAAGAAATAGCATCGAGAACCTGGAGACACTGATATTAAGTTTCTTAAGACAATGAATAATATTGAATTTACGGTAAATAACTGAAAATAAACTACTATAATAAAATTTCTTGTATCTCAAAATATTATTTGTCCTTACAGCTATCACGAGAAAAGGAATATAAAAGGCTATTGTTTTTACCCAGATGTGGTATTTCAATTAATATGTTTAAAAAATATGTTTATCTATAAACAATTATGTTTCGGGATAAGATGCTATAACGCAAAGAAAGTGGAAGGATTGTTTTATAACTCCATTCCATTTTCACGTAGTAGGCTCTTAGATAAGTATTAAAAGAGGTACGAAACCCTCAGTTAATGGCCTGTAATCGTCTAAAACTTGATTTTAAATGATTTAAATGATTTTAAAATGAAACCCTGTTTTAAAAATTACGCCAAATCATTTACAATCAAAATTCACCATAGAATCCTTACAATGGGGCTCAATTTTTCCCCCATAATATTTACGAGACAGTCCGTTCTTAACATATTAAAATTTTGCAATGGCAGCCATCTTGAATAGCTGAACAACAGAACCCCCATCACTCTTTTTCCCTCACCTATCAATAATGACGCTTAGTTGATCTGGCCCTTGGACTACAGTATATGTCGTTAGATGGAGCTACGATAATCTAATGCTTTTCTCTCTGTGTACTACCATTTTCGCACCAGGAAGCGCATATTTAACCGTTATTTAATGTTATTTAAGCACCTACCCAGTGGTTCGAGTTGTCAAACACTATTATATAACATAAATATAATAGTAACTGATTAAAATATTTCACCAGGAGAATACCAAAAGCAATCTAACCAAATCTATTGTCGAGAAGGGTTTTCATCGATGCACACAGGATTCAAAAGCAATCGTCCGAGAAATTGCAATTATATTTATGCGGAAGGTTATGGAAACTGTTCCGGTGTCTTCGGGACGTTGAGGAACATCCGAAATGAATCTGATTGTTGATGGATGGACTGAAGCGCCATCTTCATGACCGACTGGGTCTTAAAAACGGACCAATCAGACCAAAGAAGTGCTTCCTTTAAATTTCAATTAAGTCACCAAATCGGGAAATTGATGGTTGGCTTACTATTGGGAGCGTTTGCCTGATAATGTTAAACGTTCTGCTTTTCACAAAGGTTCCCAAATCGCATTGATCAAAAATACTCTCGCATCCCAAAAAGCTTTTTAAAACAGCCTTAAGTTACCAAATGTATACTAATCAAATCATTGAATTTTCAACGATTCGGGAATTTCAAAGAGTCCTGAGAACTTACAAGGTTGGGAAATCCGCAGAAAATTAAATTAAGAACAGTTGCTGCGTTTAGTTGCTTCTAAATTGTTGGACAAAATCGTCCCTGATGTTTAACTAGCTCTTTATATCAGAAAAAAATATATCCGTGTCACTGTTTTTGTAACAATACAAGTTTGTTTTCTTCTAATGACAGAATCAAGCTAGAAGATGTATTGCAAACTCGGAAGTTTTTCGATTTCGGTAGAATAAATAGCGCTAGTAATTCAACTGGTCTCGTCGGCTTCCTTGTAAGAAATGTAAGTTACACATAAATTGATATCTAGCGAAAACTTATTTTGGCAATTTGATGAAAACATTTTGACATTCATATTTTACTCTTTTACTTATAGTAAGCTAATAAAAATGTTCTTGAATATCAATAACAGGAATGCGACATTTCGCTCATTTCTGATGAATTTCGATACGAGGCCTCTCAATTCGTCGATTTCACATCCATCACCTTTTCCAATGAAATGATGCTTTTCTCCGGAAAACCAATCGAGAAACATTCATCCGTCTATGCCCTGGCGTTTCTGTTCGACAAACAGGCACGTCTCAATATTCGGTTACGTAAAAATTACATTCACGTCCTTCACAAATGTTTATTTTTCAATATTTAGTTGTCCTGAAATTTGTTTCTTCGGGTCAGGGGCGTAGCCAGAAATTCGTCCGGGGGGGGGGTCGAAGTACGTGAATGTTAAGATGAGGGTCGAGAAGGGGGTGAAAATTTTGTATAGTCAAGGTAGGCCCAAAGGGGGATCTGGACCCGGAAACCCCCCTAGTCTACGGCACTACTTCGGGTATACCCTATTCGCAATAAAAAAATTCAATGGGCGGCGTTGAGAACATTCCTGTATGGCACGATCTGGGCTTAACAAATACGGAAGTGCTAAAAAGACCTTATTGGCTTTGCAGCCAAGGTAATTACAAGTAGAAGTTATTGCGTACTGTCACATACTTTATTTATTCCTTTAAGGACTGACCTCAACAAGCGGAAAACCCAGAAGTTGCTTATAAAATTACCGTTGACAAAAATACAGACATTGGAGTTTTGAAGGCATCGCCCGTTATGAGTTTATCGTTATTGAAATTTACAAAACATTTTATAGAATTGTCTAAATATTGTTAAATATTCGAGCAGATAATTTCTTACATGCGCGGATGATTTAGTTCTAAACATATCGAAAAGCCTTCTGGTATTTTTATTATTTGAATAATAAGAAATACGTCTATCGCACTTTTCACAAGAATAACGTAAAACACTGAACATTAATTTTTAGCTTACATGAACGATTGTAAACAAAGAAAGCGGCCCTTTCTATAAAAATATTTTACTGTTCTTTGTCTCGAATCCGAATATTATAAAGAAAAAGGGGACGTGTTTCATTTTTTAAAAGCTAATTAAATATGGCAGGATTTTAGAATTACAACCGCCTCTTATTTCCGAATTCCGACTTAGTCAACACAAGATGGCGTCCCCCCCTACTAAAATGACCGCCTGTTACTGTTGTTGGACGACCGATTTAGTACGTGTGAAGGTACCAAAGTCATGTCCTGGAATTATCATTATCATTATTCTGCCCATGTTCCAACTGGGATTTTTTCATGACTTAAAAAAGAGCCAATTACAATAGAACCAACTTGATTTGTAAGTCAGAGAATGTTCTCCAACGTTCTCAATGAAACTTTTTGTCTACCGCCTACGCCTTGAAATATTTTACGATTTTTCCGAAATTTAGACCCATGCTAATATACCAATATTTGTTTTTAGAAATAGGTTAGGTTGATGAAATTGAAACACCGGTTTACTTAAAAGTTTTCATTTGAGCTGGCAAAAACCAGGACGTTCAGTATCCATTTTGGTCAAGAAAAAGTCAAGAAATAATGAAATACTTAGTCTTAAATCTACTTTAAAACTCTTCACTTTGCTTTAAAATAGAATTTGAATGAAAACATGTTTCTTGAGAATTCTTGAAAAAAATCCCACTAACGAAATCATGTTTCAGGAAATTAAAGCTGCTTAAAAGCCCAATAAGATAGAATCCTGCTGTTTCTATGTAAAAAGGAACTTAATGACAAAAATATTTGTTAGTGTGAAATAAAGGTCTAATAAAATTATGTCTTTGGTTGAAGGTTAAGATTAATTAATCATCTAGTGGATAATTTTATCCTAAACTAAAACGACTGAGTTCGTAATCACGGTTGACCACTTTGCCGTGCTAAAAATCATATTGCACATTTCATTCTAGGTCTGGTGCTGCATTCTATTTTTCCTCGCGGTAATTGCACTTCTATTAACCCTGAAGGAAACTGTACATTCAAGGAAAAGAGACAACACTTATTGGAACAATTTCACCCACTTACTTGGAATTCTATTTATGCAAGGTGTGAAATACGTAACTTCAATAACAAAGAAATGAATGCATGTATTGAGAAAAAACGGCACTCTAAAATCGAGTGATTTCATAAGAAATAAAATTATAAATTTAACATCAATCAAATAACATACAAACGTTTTTATCAAATTAAAAACTTTTTGCCCAATAACAATTACCAGCCTTGAGGGCAATTTAGGCAGCAATCTCTTCTTAAAAACCTATTGAATCCATAAAAATCATTTTCTTTCAGAGATTAGCAATGTACCCCAATGCTATTTCTCGAAAAAGTAGATCTTGAAGAAATTCGTTCTTTTGAAGCATGTTTTATTCCGGCTGTCTGCTTAAAGCACGGTCCCTTATTAGCTCCACCACAGTAAATGTAAAGATGGAGGATACTTATGATTCACTCATTTAATATAAGATTGAATATTTATATTTATTAACAGGAATGCGTCTGGATGTGAAAAGCTCAATTGAGAAAATATACTGGGCGCTGTGGATTCTGTCGCTCCTATGCTTGTCATTATTTTTCTCATCCACGCTGTTGTCAGTGATCACCTTACCCGCCACTTTGAAGTACTACGACTCGTTGGAAGACTTGGCAAATTATGAGGACCACAACTTACAAATACTACTTGAGACGCCTCTTCACTATTTCTTTCTAGTGAGTGAAGAATTCTGAACTTTTCAATTATTTGTTTGCAACAATTTATATTTATCTTTAGGCCGCTAACACTGAAACGAAAAGGAAAGTGTTGAAAAAAATTGAACAGAAAAATGGCTTGGTCAATTTTCTTGAAGTAGATTTGGAGACATCTTTAGACGAACTGCGGGACGGTAACATTTCATCCATTATGGACGAAACCGGAGCATTTGCTTTATTAAACATATTCGGAAAATGCGAAGAAGAACATTATTACCTACATATGTCTAAAGAGCCGATGACGGTGCTTTTATCCACTATGCTTTTACGAAAGGGTTATCGGTCAACGACTTCTCTTAGATTCAAAAAGATGTAGGTACAATACCTTTAAATTAATATTGGTCTATGAAAAAGTATCGAAACTAAAATATGGTTTTATAAGAAGCAAATAAGGATGAAAGTAATCTTAATCTTCGTTTTTTTTAACTATTTATGTAAATTACGAGTTTATTCATTCGTAGACGACCACGCAGGCGCTTTGCGTCCTGTATATTAAAGCGTTCTTACGACATCTGCTGACACTCCTGCCAAGATAAAATCGAATTAAAATTCGTGCAAGGCGATATCAATGGGGTACTGAAAAAAAAGGCCGGGAAAGAAAATTCAGATTCCAAACAACAACAAAAAAGTCAAATCGATGATCAGGCACTTAAATTTTCATCAGATACTTTTAAATTTTACCCACGAACCAGCGGGAGATAAATACGAAAAAGGTCGATGCCCCTAATTGCTTATGTTTAATTTTAACATTGATGTCCTACTCTTTTCCTAAATTTAAATATCAATACTCATACCTTAATTGATGAACTCAGAGACGGACTGGCAACGTGCGAAGGTGGGTCACTTTACATGGCCGAAGTTGTGGAACTCGAGAGTGCATCCATGCTTGATTATAGTTGGTTTTCGCCATCGAAATATGAACTACTTTTTGTTGTTTGGTTATAATCCTTCAGCTACCCTCGGGTTTAGTAGGTAACGGACAAAACTGCGAAGGTACTACGCCTACTTAAATGAAACGTCGCCAGGCCGCCTCTGGATGAATTCAAAAGAAATTAAACCACCTGAAGGTTGATCTATATTTTCATTTCAGGGTTTCGTACTTTTTCGAAGGTGGAAACTTTCTTCAAGCGCTTAAATACGAAATAATAACGAAACCGGCTTGTGCTAAAGTTTTCCATCCGGGCAACATTCGAGTGATTCCACAACTGAAATTGTCACATTTTACTTTTGTATTTTTGTTGTTTTCTCTCGGTATTCTATTTTCTTCTATCTATATAATTTTAAAATCGTTTTTATATTGTTCTTAATTTTGAAATTATTGATAATTATACTGAACTTTTGAGATCGTTTATGATTTTAAATTTTGAAATCGCTTTTACTTTGGTCCAAATTTCGAAATCATTTACAATTTTATTGAAATTTTTAAAAGTGCTTAATTTTGTTGATATTTAGAAAAAAACTGAAACCAAAATCGATAGAAAATCGTGGTTTTCATAAATGTCTCCTGACAAAAGCATTCTTGCTAATTTATTGTTTATCTTAAAATCGCTTAAATCATAAAAGAGTTTATATATTTTAATGAATCATAGTTCGCAATCAGTTTCCGTTTAAAAGACATAAGATAATTCAATTTCATCTAAAAACTGCTTCCCGCAATTTAATATTTGTTAAAGGGTCAGTTATGAAAGGGTAATTTAAATAAACTATTCAAAATGACGAAGGGATAACATCGTCAGAGATCCATTGTAAAGTGTTATAATTAGACAAATTATGCTCTAGAATTTAACCTAAATTAAATATCACATAGAAAATATATTGTTAAAAATTAATGTACCTTAAGTTAATGACTAAGTACTTTTTAGTCCCGCCTTTTGGGTAAACATTTAGCTTAAATTTCTTGTTTTGATTTCGACACTAGCGAAATCTGTTAAAATTAGAGCTAGTAAATGTCGAGCCGACACTTGCGTTAAAGCTACACTTATCTTTTACCAATCATAACCAGAAATTTCTTCAAATGAAGTTAGTATGCGTAGTTGTCGTGAACAGCGTTCTTCTATGTAAGAATTATTTTCGACAATAGTAGTAACACACAGAACCGAACTCTGAGTTGTTCACGACAACACTGAAAACATCGATCCGAGGTTCACTGGACAGAGGGGTCATAACATCCAAATGGAAAACACTATCTTCGCCTACTTTGTTGCGAAACCTCGATTAAGCGTTAAATCAGCGAGTTACAACCTTAGTTTGTTAAGAAACATTGACTGTAAAGTGCTGAACCGTCACAACTACCATCTGTACCGTGCGACCTTTCAACAGACACTTTATGACGGAGATATGCAACGTCCGGATGATTTTGGCATCTGGTCGATTATCATCTCTGAAGAAGTTCCTTATTTTCGGCGATTTTCCCTAATGTCCGATGAATATTATTTTTCGAGAGATGGGATGTTCAACAACAAGAAGAAATATGTGCAATGGTGCTAATTCATACTTTGTATTCCCTTATGTGCAAAATCTTTTCATCCAAATCATCATAATGGAAAGATCTATTCAGTCTTTTTTCGAAACCAATAGGCAAATGAGTTGGTGGAAATTCCTTTGGCCGATTATAGGCCATCACGGTGCGCTAGCACATCAACAACGTGATGTTGTAGAATTTGTAACTAACGAGTTCCCTCAACGATGGATTGGAAGGAACAAGTCAGATCCCCGGACCCAAAACCTATCGACGTAAATTTATCCGGAGTTTCATCAAAGAACAAGAACGCCTGTTACGAGCTTAACAGATTTGCGCAAGAGAATCAGTTGAGCTTTCGGTGTGTCAACTCCGGATATGTAACAGAGTGGGTTTCATGATATACTTTATTGAACTAGGTCTTGCATTGCGGTCAAGGAAGGAATAATTGACCAATACGTGTAATACCTGTTATTCATTAAAATATTTGAACCATCAACTCATAAAATCCATTTAAAAAAAGTTTTTCTTGACCTCGAAAATAAATGAAAAATTTTAGTTGCTTCGATCGAAAAAAGCCTATTTCTAAATTTTCAGTATGCACTTCAACTTTCTCATTTAAACGTTTAATCTGACGCCTATTATTGAAAAAATAATTTTTTTCGAAACAGCGAACATTTTACCAATTTTGATGAACTTTCCAAATAAAAGATCCTTTACTGATAAATAAATCCTGAGAATTTAAGATTAAATAATGTATGAGAAAATGAGTCTGAGCGAGAAAATTGAAACACCCTGTATACAAAGTAACGATTGTCATTATTGGTTCTCAGCTAAAATGTATATTATTTGTTGAACTTCTTACACCTAATTAAATTTATTACTTTCTATGTGTATAAAAAAAAATCGAACGGTAAGCTCTTTAGATGGCCTCCATATAAAGATCACGTTGGGAAGCAGCCCCTGAACGACTAAGGGCCCGAAACTAAAGATAACGGCGGTTCGGGTCTTGGCGACTAATACTCATAATCAAAGACGTCTCTTATTAGGGTCGATGATCAATAACGGAATTAAATGACGACCAGGGCTTTTAACTAATCTCAATGATGGCCAGGGCCCGCAACTAAGCTAAGTGATCACTAGGGTTCTTTACTAATCGAAATAAATGCATCCTCAATTTTGATCAAAGCACCTTTTCAAGTTTACTGCCGAACCTTAAAAGAACTTTTGAGCCAGTTTTACAATCTTATTTGTTGACAAAGGTCAATAAAGGGCGATTTCTTTGTTACAGCCCTTTAGTTTTACTTTTATAACGTGTAGCAATTGTATATATTGCCTTCTTTTTTATAATTGATAATACGTGATTTTGTGGTATTTTCCAAAGTCTAAGAGCGCGTGCTTGTCGTCGCCTGAAAAAATTCTCGTTTTATAAATCACGTGCGAAGATTGTACCAATAGAACTTCGTCATTTCATTTAAGATATTTCTCATCATTACATTTTATTTATTCATTTTATTTTAATGAAACCTGTAACCACTATCATGACTTGGGCCTAGTGCGCTGTTTATTATTATTATTATTATGTGAATTTCCGAAAGAAAAAAGGTAATAACTGATGTAAAATTTATTCTGGCTGGAGGCCAAGGCCAACACAAGCACTACTTTTAAATAAGTCCACGACAAGTTAATTAGATTTTATAAACTAAGAGAAAGTAAATAAACCCAGAAGTGATTACCAAATTTTAAAATATGAAAAGAATATTGTGGAATAAATAAGCTTCAGAATTTTGGTGTAAGTCCCCTATGTAAATGGAAATTTGGAAAACAATAAAGGAAAATGAGAAATTAAGTGCCCCGTTTCTTTTTAACGAGTGTTAAGCGTCATTTTACTTACTTGTATAAAAACACCCAAGTTGAAAGCGATTTATCTAATTTGAATATTTCTTCTTAGAAAAAGAGATAATCATTAATTTAAATGTATAATGGATATATCTCTGACATCATTATAAAATAAAAATTGATATGCATAAGGGATATTATCAGCAAAGGATATTTGCACTGCAATTCGACAACAAGGGTAGACGTACATTTTGAATATTTGGACACTACCTAGCAGGGATATGAAGACTAAACTTGGATATTCAGGGGACTTTCTGTGTTTGCAGTGTGTATACCAGTAAATATGATATCCTTTAAACTTTACATTTAAATCAATAAGATATCTGAAGAAAAGGTTTTTTTTGTCCTTCTCTAAGTTTTGATTCGCGACAGCTAATTTTTATCCATCTCTTAACTAGAACTGAAATAAGTTACGGGAAATTAATTTTTAAAACGCGCCAATATCCGATTGAATGTTACTGAGGGGCGCGTTTCCTGGATTTTGCCGAAACACAGAAATTTTTGGCTTCATCCAGAGATCGAATACAATAGGATACAAACCGTCAAGTTTTGCTTAGAATTTCGCAATTTCAAAATTTCCGTTTTACATATCTAAAATTTAAGATTTTTAAAGGTTAACATATTAAATACCATTAATTATTTAATAATTTTTAATAATTTAATTCGGATAAATCGTTCAATCACTTATTTTACAATATCTTTGGAACGACATTTCACTGATGATATACTAAATTTGACCTATAGGATGTTAGTCAATATATCTTAGACATTTATATTATTAAGTAAAAAATCAATATATTTATGAAGGCTGCAGAGTTAGTATTTTTGAAATATCAATTAAAACCAGGATTATTAAATCGTTGGCCAAAAATGCCGGAAATTTCAATTTTCTTTCGCCTTTTTCTACAATCAAAAACATTTACACGTATAAGCGTTTCGGGCCTTGGCCTTCGTTTTCGCGCCCAAGTGATGTCGAACGGCCACCCTTTTCTCGGCATCTCAGCCGCTCCGTCAATTTTCTTCACCTCCCCGCGTTGTGTCGGCGGACCTCCCGTCTCTACGCTGCCAGCAACGCCGTCTATCGACAACTCTCCGTACTGTGCTCCGCTTCCAGATCCGAATGCGGCTCTCTCATGAGTTTTTTTTTTATATTCTACTCTTAACTACGGCCACCAATCGATTGTTATGGAACCGTCTTCCCCGTACGGAATGACGACTGCTATTTCATCCAGCGACGAACTTCACTTAATTACCTCGCTATTAATGCGCAGTGTAATGCTCAATACCAACAAGAAATCTCTCCTGGACCGCTTGTTCAACCACCAATTTCCAGACTTTTGTATTTAACACGCATACAACGTCTACTACGTCGTCTGCTATTGAAACTATTTATTTCCACCTTTTTATTGCAGGGGGTCCCGCTACAAAGTCTCATGAACAATGAGCAGGGCTTAAGGCCACTACCCCTAAGAACAACAACAAACGTTAATAAAACAAAATTGTATATAAAACGCAAAGTTAAATTAATTAGTTAAAACGTTAATTATTTATATATATGTATACACTGAATGCCCCAAGTACTGGAACAGAGAAACAACACCGACCAATACCACATGTGACGCACTACAATTAATGTCACCGTTCATCCGCCTAATTGTCATCATGTAAATATATTTATAAAATTTTTAATTTTTAATTAAAAAAATTATATTTTTTTTAAATTAAAATTAATTTAAATTAAAGCACTCCAATTAAAATACGCTCATAAATGAACGATGCATTTTAAGAGTCTGTTCCAGGACCACCGAAGGCAACAACTGCTCCCAACGACTCCCAAGTTTTAAATAATCGCAAATTATGCGTTCTTGAGGCACCTTACGCCTCTGGCGGAAACAACGAACGCACAGATGTTAATTTCCTTATTAGGATACAATTTCTGAACTGTATCAAGGAAACCGGGACCAGGGGCGGATTAACCCTTTCGGCGCCTTTAGGCACATAACAATTTTCCGCCCGTGGGTATTTTCTAACGGGTTGGTCGGATAAGTAGGGGCAGCCCACGTACTTCCACCGTGGGGCTTTATCACAGTTTTGACTCCCCTAGAAAAATGGCGCCCTTGGCACGTGCCTACTCGGCCTAATGGTTAATACGCCCCTGACCGGGACTCGAATACTTTGTCACCTTAAAGTCGTAAGCAGCAATCAGTGACTATGGAGTCTCCCAAGGGACAGCCACATCGCACACACAAACAGAAGAGTCGTTTACAAATAAAAGATCAGGCTTAAATAATCTACCGTCGGCGTCCGTGATCCTAGGCTCAATAATCGTCTGCGCATGTTTATTTAATTTAGATTTGCAAATAAGATCAACGATCTTGTCATGCCGCAGGATGATTCGGGACTTTGCCATAGGACAGCCGCTCGAAATATGAGACATGGACTCTATTCTGTCTGGACAGAAACGACAATGTCTGTCCCCTCGACTACTTGGAGCACCTTTACATGGGAGAAGGTTCAGGTGGGCCTTGATCTTATTGATACCGGTGGAAGTTACCACTTTCTTATATAACTGCATCAAAAACGCATTAGTGTGATTGCAGCCTGCACCCTAGTCAAGGCCAGCCCCATAAACTGTATTCAACAGCCGCTCACACCAGTACTTCTGCACCCCATTCTTGGTAGGATCAATAACCCCTAGAAGTTTCTTATAATGCACCACACGTTTAGAGAAGTACGGGGTTAATATGAGTTGCTGAATCACAGGATTGGGGTTACCTTGTAAATTAAAAAGTCTACCCAAGGCATAAACAGGCACGTGAGTCCTAAAAGACAAAAGACCAAGACCTCCATTCTTTGCACCCGTGAAAAAGAAACCCTCGGGACTATAGTTCGGCAGTCTTAAGGACCGCCTTGCAAAGTATTTTAATTTGTTATCCAGATTCACAAGGTCTTGCTGCATGACCTTAGAAAGAGTTAATTCGTGAAGAAATTTAGGGACTATATAATTCTTAAGCATAAAAAGCTTTTGAGTCAGCTTCAATGGTGAAGCGAGCACCTTATCAAAAGAACCCATAATCAATTTAGTACCAGGCCGACATTTCCCTTTAGGGGAGTAATTAATACCTAAGTAGGTAAGTAATGAGTCATAAGTCACAAACGGGATAGCTACGCTACTCAGTTCGTAAGTATAACTAAAGTCACTAATTTACGTAGGGCAATCATGCGACACTTACGAGGAGTGTACCCGAGGTGTAAATCACCGATTTTGATGAAACTCGAGGGGTATGTAGAACTTGGGGTAACATGAATTTTCACCAAGGGAAAAGTTACGCTGGGCTTCCGTTTTGCTATGGCAACCGAAAATGTTTTTGACAACATAAAATGAAAAAATCTACATTTAAAAAAGCATGGGATTTTCTCGGTGAAAATTTTTTAAAACCCAAAAAAAAAATTAAATTTCAACTAAAATGCTAAATTTTAACAATTTTGGGTAAAATACATCAAGTAGCCTCCCTGTGAAACCGAGAAAATCCCATGCTTTTTTAAATGTAGATTTTTTCATTTTCAGTGGTCAAAAACATTTTCGGTTGCCATTGCAAAACGGAAGCCCAGCGTAACTTTTCCCTTGGTGAAAATTCATGTTACCCCAAGGTCTACATAACCCCCGAGTTTCATCAAAATCGGTGATTTACACCTCGGGTACACTCCTCGTTAGAGGGGTTAGCAGATAAACCCTCTTGTAGAGGAAGGACTCCAGCAATGTAAGTAACGTACACATGCCGTATTTCATAGCTGCCACCAAGATAATATCGTCCGCAAAACACAGCGCGTTGACGCGTAAGTGATCTACAGAGTACCCCACATGAGGGGGTAATTGCAGTGACAACCTCTTGATTCGCAACGAATTGAGTTAAGAAATTTACATACTCTGGATTTGACCTCTGCTTTTTAATGACCTCAACAGTTCTCTCCGAAAACTCAGCAAGGCGCTCGTTGATTTTGTATCATGTGCCTGTTAGCTCACTCTCCTTCTGGGCAAGGAGATAAAGTTCCTCGTTGCTCCATCTCGTCTTCTTCGGCACCATCTGGCGTGATTCGTATATGGTGCGGTGTTTGCGTTGCTGTTGAACCCTTAAAACAGCGAAGGACTGAAACTCCTTTCTACAACCGTCGATTTTACACAGCTCTAAATCAGAAAGAGACGAGGAGGAATCCTCAGGAACACTCTCACGGGCCAGCTGCTTCTTACGACAGTGAGCAGCATGCGACGACACTGAATTTATAGACGGAAAGTGTCCGGTCACAAAGCGTGCAGTGGTACACTTTTGTTAACAAGCCATGCTTGTTAACGTGGCGTTTAAAGGAGTGGTGGTCGATGAAGTTCGTGTCCATGCATATGGGGCATCCATTAACTGTTCCCTGAACAGGGTAGTGATAAATTGCCCTGCGCACTGCTGTACGACTTGGAGATTTGAGCATTGCACTGGGAAAAGACACAGTGCTTTAGTAGATTGCCAACCTAAGATGCTCCAACAGAAATCCTAAAGGGATTGGATGCCTGCGGGATATGAGCTTGACGCCCAACAGGACTTAAGGTTGCTTGCTAGAATAAGCCGCTGGTTTTACCCAACGTTGCCCGACTCTCGCCACGTGGAGGCTTCTAGATCGCCTGCTACGTCAACCGCTCCATCGTTTGCTGCGTCGACCGCTCCATCGCCTGCTACGTCGACCATTCCATCACCTGCTACGTCGACCATTCCATCGTCCACTACGACGACCACTCCATCGTTGGTTACTTTCTCCTAGGCTTCCGTGACTTCTGGCTCGAACGCCTGTAGGATTGTTTTATACGTGTTTAGGTCTTGTAGTGCTTAAAATGTAAACTCGTCTATTTTACGAAACGTTTAATTTTGCAACTCGTAGATTTCTCAAAAAGTTGAAGTTTAAAACGTGTCGATTTAACCTAACGCATAGAGTTTTGGAAACGTTTACCTATCAAACGCGTCGAGTTGTCGAAACGTTTTAAATTTAATCGCGTCGAGTTCTTGAAACGTTTAAGTTTCAAACGCGTCGAGTTCTTGAAACGTGTAAGATTCAAACGCGTCGAGTTCTCCAATCGTTTAAGTTTCAAACGCTTCGAAATCTGAAAGCGTTTAAGTTTCAAACGCGTCGAGTTGTCACTACGTTTAAGTTTCAAACGCGTCGAGTTCTTGAATCGTTTAAGATTCAAACGCGTCTAGTTCTTGAACCGTTTAAGTTTCTAACGCGTCTAGTTCTTGAAACGTTTAAGATTCAAACGCGTCGAGTTCTTGAAACGTTTAAGATTCAAACGCGGCGAGTTCCCACAACATTAGAATTCTAAACGTATCGAGTTCTTGAGACGTTTCGGATTATTCAAAGAAATAATTGATTCTAAATTTTTATTTGCAAAAAATATTTTATTGATTATCAAACATTTTATATCAATATGATGTTCTTCCACAAATTTTAAATATTTGGTAGTTTTAACAAATGACGATTTCGTGGACCGATTATTAAGTACGTACTCTTGCTCTGCACCGCAGCGCTCCCCAGTGGCCAAGGGAAATATAATCGCGCAAAAACGGACACATAACCGTCTCTTAAAAATAAAAAGGTCTCATATCGGGCTCGTTACAAAAATGTGGTCTCAGCTCGGACTCGTAGTAGTACATCATATTATATTGGACTCCGCTAAGGCTCACTGCAATTTACTATATTTTAATGGTCTCTATATTAGAATAGTTTCAGTTCGAGCACACAAAACTATGCTATAATATAAAGGTCTCATCTCGGGCTCAAATTAAATGACCACAACGTTTTGGTCTCTTCTCGGGCTCGTATCATTCTCATAAAAAAAGGCTGAGCTCAGCTTCAAATCGAGCTCGGGCTCTTCGTGTGAGACGAGCCCGTTCAGCTATGTTCTTTCCTAAAACTGCATTTTTGTGTTTTTCTTTAATATTTGACCCAAGCAAACTGAAGTGAAGTGAAGTAGAGCTCATAAAGAAGCTTTTGACAATATTTATTAAGTTGTATGTCTACAACGAAAGATGCCCAAGAATCATTTAGACGATAAATTTGCGTGTTTACATATAACACTATAGATTCGTAGCGCCATGTATACGATTTCGTTCTGTGACGTAAATAGAGGTTTTGGCGCCCTGGGCTAACATTTTATTTGGCCGGCAGTTATAATACCAACATACAGGGCCGTGCTTAAGGGGGGGCGAGTAGGATGGTCGCCCAGGGTCTCTAAAATTTTACCATAGGGATGTAAATACCGGAGGGCCTCTACACTCACGTCGTCAGTTTCGCCCATGCATTTCGCCCGGGGCCACGAGTGCTCTAAGAACGGTCCTGTACCAAAGCAAAATACGGTGAAAATGAAATTGCCTCACCAGGGAGTACATAACGGGAGTCGTTTTGCCAGATCTTTTAGGGTTCTCAACCAAGAAGCCAGAGAATCGAGGTGGGGTGGGTTGAAAGTGGGTGGAAAGGTTGGCAAAATACGGGACAAGATACGGCTTTTTGCGCCATCTACGTAATTTTTGTGGCTATGTTGTTAATGGAGGAAGTGGATGCTGCCGTCTTTCATTAGATAACGTAGATCCTAATTGTTAATATTTAAATTATCTTACGACTGGCAATATTCCAAGTTTCTAGAGTAAAGTGTATCATTTTTAGGATATAATACAACTGAAATAAATGTAAATATAATTTTGTATCATATTTCCAACCTTAAGCCTTTGCAATGATTGGCTAATATATTTCCTATTTTTGCCTTTAACGTGGCCTTTTTAAACACATTCCCTAAAATAGAAAAATAAATTGTATAAAATAATTATAAGATATGTTAAAATAATTACAATTTTATTTTATTTTGACTTTTGAAAGTCGATTTATGTAACAATGGTCCATGCTTATTTTCACCACGTGTGTAAACTTTGAATTACTCAACAAAAACCGCATGGCCGCTGATAATAGATGGCGTTAAATAGTCGAGGTGTCCCGTATTTTGCAGAGGCGCCTGCTGAAGTGTAGCTCATTGCAGCAGAACCAAAAAAAAACCCTCTTTTCATCTCCCGTTCTGTACTCCCTGGCCTCACGTTAAAAATGTAGCCCAGATCGAACCGCCCCCTCCGCAATGGTACTGACTTTATTTATTACCACCATGTGTTTTTCGACAATAGGAGTCAGGGGGTCAAGTTCATAAGAATTTTATCGTAGTGGAAATCGCTTCTTGTCTAAACCACATTGCATGGCATTCATGAGTTCTACTTCACTTCAATATTATCAATTTGCCAATGCTTAATTTCTAGACTAACCCCTTCCTACTTTTAACCTCTTCGCTAGTTTAACTTTACCTCCAGCATTTAATATTAATGTTTTCCCTAAATTGTAATAACATTGTTGAATTTAATATTAATTTTTTGATCGAAATAATAATTGGCTTTGAACTAAAATGTTTAAGTTTTTATTTAATAATCGTTTGGCTATAGATTTCATTAGGCATATTAGCACTGGTAATCATGAAAATACTAAAATACAACATCCAGGCCTAAATTTTCGTTACGCAGATATTTGGAATATACAAGAAGAAGCAACTCTTCTATTTTGCAAGTAATTGTTAATCAGAAATAAAATCATCTCTCACCGTCTTACGTAGACTTACTTTCAAAGAAAAACGTGAGCAGCTCGGAACCGTCTTGAAATGGAAGTCAAGCCTAAATAACGCGACTATGCGAATATTTCCAAGGAACAGCGTTGACAGATGTTCAAAACATATTAAACGTAACTAAATCTCAGTTCACACTATGCAGTTAATTGACCACTTAATTGTATCCAACTAATTTTAAGCAAGAAAATTCTATAGTGTGAGCCGAATAATTGTAAGAATTGTCCCCACTTTTTCTGTTTACACTATATGTCACCACTTTTTCTGTTCACACTGTACAATGTTATTCCTTGGCCTAAGACCTTGGCCATTGGGATATTGAAGTTAATTAAACTATTTAAAACACATGACAGCGATGATAATCTAGTGAGATTTACTAATTTAAGTCATTGGAATGATTTACAGGAAAGTAATGTATTGTCAGAAATTACAAATCATTTATAAAACATATATTAACATAGCAGACGACTTGACTATTTTGGCGGGTAAAATTGGGTATATTTGTTTAAAAACCGAACGATAGATGGCGTTAAGAACTAAGTCGTTTCCGAATTGAATTACCAAATTTCTAGCCGGGGGACGCGGGGGTGGCTGGTCAACGAACGTTTTTCACGAGAGGTATAATAAAATATACGGCTGCAAACCGTCCCTATAGCTCAACGGCAAAATTCGTCCCAACTTGCAATTTGGCATACTTTAAGGGTGATAAGTCCGCAGCGATGCGGGGTGGCGAACATAGTTTTTGGGGGGGTAGGGCAAAGGAGGCAATAGGGGGCAGTTGGCCCCGAAATTTGCGTTCAACGAATTGAACCGTGTTTGGTGTTGAGCCGCATGATAATTTTCACGCTGAGTCGAATGAGACCAACCTCAGGTCTGTACGATGAACTGTTTCCGAGTAATTTGTACTGAATTACGTGGTTGTTTTTCTCTAATATGAAAAAAAACTTTTAAATTTAGAACTCTGGTCGAGTTGGGTATCGTTCTGTAGTATGTGTTAACGCGGGTCGCTAGTACTAATTGTTTCCGAGTTATGACCAAAAGTACACTAAAAAATGTGGTTTTCTCGAAATTTCACTAAATATTGTACAAGACCAACCATACTTTCGGATGTTACGTATTGTTTAGTGCGGAATGTCACCGACCGCAAATCCGTAGGATAACTCGTTTACGAATTATAACTAAATATGTGAGGAACATTAGAATTTGAAAGAAGCAAAATAAACGGTTACATCGGCGCAGTCGGATCTAACGCGTTATTAGCGGAAACTTTGGCTTTTATAACAGAAGCCGTTTCAAATCTATATCCCAGAGGCACCATTTTGAACACTTTAAACACAGGTGTTTAGGTTTATGCTGATTTTGTTAATCGTCTAGGTTTCAAACGTGTTTCTATAGATTTTCGATTCCTTCTCGTGTTTAGTTGTTTAGCCATTTTGTCCGTTTACATCTATAACGCGTTACATTGCAATTCAAGGCTTTAAAAGCTAAACGTTGTTTTTTCTGAGTGGATCCGTTTTGAACACTTTAAAACACAGATGTTTAGGTTTATGTTGATTTTGTTAAACGCCTAGGTTTTTTATGCGTTTTTATAGATTTTCGCTTGCTCCTCGTGTTTAGTTGTTTAGAAATTTTGGATTTAAACATTTTGGTGTTTAGTGAATCAACGGCAAAAGTAGCCATTTTCATTTATAACGCGTTACATTGCAATTCAAATGTTTAAAAGCTACACGTTGTTTTTTCTGTGTAGCTGTCACAATCACCGACCCTTCAAAAAATATCACGCTTTAATTTACATCTATTTCTCCGCGGCTTCTTGGGCCAGACAGTTTATTGCTGATGGACTTAATTTCCGGAACTCACTACTTGAGTATGTTCCTCTTGGCATTGCGCCGAAAAAGAATCTTTTATCGAAAGTAAGTCCTCTTATAGAAGACACTTTGATTACGTCCATTCTAACACGCTACGGTGAGTCGAGGGAGGAGTGCGTAGCATTCCCGCTGCCGTGACCCGACCAGAATTCAACCACATTAAGAGTACGAGGCGCGAAGTTTCGGATTTTTTTGAATCGGACGACGCGTTTCGCTCCCTTCCTGAATTCTCACGGTTTTTATTAACTGGGAAATGTTCGTCATACCGGTTAACAATCCGGCTCGTTTTGTCGCGTGTGGCGAGACCGGTCATATAACTCGTGATTGTAAACGCGCCCAAAAGTCATCAAGCGACTTTTGAAGCCAATAATCCCTCTTCCGACTAAACTACCGTGAAAACAGTAGAGCCTGCTATGTGTACAGTCGATAAGCCTAAGGAGTCTTTTTATCTTTCGCTGGCTTCACCGAAACCGTCTCGAAATTCGTTGAGGTTCCAAACTTCCCTCCCAAGAGACTCATCCCTCGATCACTCGGGAACCAAGGTTGGTCTCGGGGTTCGAAGCAGATTTCGAAGACGCCAATATGGATTTCGATAACGACCAAACTGTTCAAGTCGTCAAACGCCAAACGTCGCGCCGCTCTAGGTCGCCACCGGAGAACACTAAAAGAAACACCTTTACGGCGCCACCCGCGAAACAAACGAAAAAGCGTTTCACAGCGGCAAAGTACCGTGACGATCCGCTAAATGACTCGTGGGCCAACCCTAAAGGTAAAACGCGCTATCGGTCAACCAGTAAAGATCGCTCGCACCATCTGTGGTGAATTCGCGAGTGACGCGGCGACCATCCATTCCTTATCGCGCCAAGTTCTCGTTATTTCCGACACAGATCCAACCATCATCGCCATCGCGTCTGACAGTCGTTGCCGAAATGAAATATCTGACTTTTTACCCGACGATCTCCCAGTCTCGATGATCACAACGCTACACTCATTTCGGGAGACTTCAATCTCCCGAAAATAATCGCGTTTTAAAGGGCCTTTCCCGTGTAAAGGCACGCGGCGAATGCGATTCCGCTTTTTGGAACATCCTCGGCCCAGTCTTTAACGGCTTGCTAGCTTCCCTACCTAATGGAAGAAATACTATCGTATCCTTGCTCCCAAAAGCCGGAGACCTAATGAACCTAGCTAACTCGAGCCCAATTTCACTTACAAATTCCGACTATGAGCTCTACGCCAGAGTTCTGTCCAACCGCTTGAACTTTGTGACAGGCGTGCTTATTCACCCCTCGCAGACTTATTCCATTCCTGGTAGATGCATCTTCCATTCTTTCTCCGTTCTACGTGGCGTTATCACCATCGCTAATTCCAACCGCGACACCCTCACTAATGTCAATATTGACTTTCGCCAGGCATTAGATTTCATTGATCATGTCTACCTTTTCTAGGTCTTCACTCGTTTCAAGATTTCGAAGGATTTCTTAGATTTCCTGCGCGTCGTTTACACGGACACGGTTTTTTGGGTCCACGTAAACAATACCATCTCGCTCGAGATCCCAATCGCCAGTGGTATTAGCCAGGGTTATCCGTTGCCTGGACTTCGTTCTAGCCCTCAAGCCGTTTTTGTGCCCTTACGATCCCATTTCACAGGTCTTTCGTTACCGCCCATTTTTGCCTCGTCAGCACCACTTTGGCCGATGACCTCAACGGCCTCCCTCGGAATCCCTTGGATTTTATAACCTTCAGCGATTGTCTCGTGGCCTACTGCTCCGCTTCTGGAACAATAGTGAATGATGACAAGTCTTTCGTTCTCTGGTGTGGTGAATAGCGCACCAATCCCCCCTGATTCGTACACCTTTTCCTTTACACTCAGACGGTGGGAAATTTCTTGGAGTATATCCAAGAAATTCCCCAGCTAACGAGCTTCGGAACTGGCCAGAACTTAAAACCCGAGTTTCGAGAGTACTCTACCACTGGATTCCTTATAGACATCCTTGTTCCCTCACGGGGCAGATACTGCTGATTAATCAACTAGCCGCCTCAACTCTATCAATCAATTTTCTTTGGGCAGGTGTCCATTGGGTGTAATCGCACTATCTCTATCCAGTACTCAACCGGGTGGTCCAGGCTTATTAAATGTGGAGCTTAAAATTCGAGCATTCAGAGTGCAATCGCTGGCACTTTACACGTGACCAAAACTCGCCAGACATCGCGTGTACTTACGCCATTTTCGATGTATTCCTTCCGCGCCTATGCTCTCCGGAGGCCATACTATCAGATCATTCGAGTAAAAACTCTTAAAATTAATTTCTACACGTCGGCTCTCTCTTTTTGGTTTGAAATGCCATTGAGGCTCCCGCCCAATTTATCTTCCCGAGAAAAGTTTCTTAACGCCCCCTTTCAGTCCTCGCCCTTTAGGGAGACCGTTGAAGGCGCTTTTCTAAAGAACGATGACCTTGCCGCTCTTTTCTCCCAATGCATGACGCGACTGAATGATCTACTCGACCGTAATGGTCACTGGGTCTCGCAACAAAGCCTGTTAACTTCTCGCCCACCATCCCCCTCTCGACTTTTCGTGCAGCAAAAAAAAAGGTGGTCAACGCCTTTATCCATAAGTACCCTGTGACGTTCGATAACTCCGGTTTAAAGATAAAAACAACTCTTTAGGTCAGGATGAAGTTCTATCTATATGATAGTTGCTCCAGGACCAGGCTTACGGACAACCAACTCACTAGCGACATCTACCAATGCCTCGTTGATACAGTTTTTCCTGGCAAGCCACCGTCACTTCCAGTGAATGACCCTTCTTCGCTCTATGGAATAGCCGAAAATTATCTTCATTTAGTTCGCGATCCAAACTATCCGTCCACTGGAGAGCTTTCCATCTCCCTCTACCCGCTCCAGCGAGGCTTTCCCATATTGAGGAGAGTCTAGATTCGAATTTCTGTCCCTTCCACCCGGCTTAAAGGACAGTAAAACACTGCTACTTGGACTGCCCTTTTGGCAGGAGTGTTAGTGAGTGAGTTTTTTTCCGTTACAGTGGGCACCATCACTCACTGACAGACGTCTGGACGCTGGCGAATGATGGTCTTAACAACTACCATCTGTGTAATTTCCCGTTTGTCTTTGAGAAAGTTGTACTCTCGCAACCGTGGTGTAAACGGTTTACACATGCGGGGTAGGGATTTACAGTAAACCCCTACCCCGCATGTGGTCCCGTTTACGTTTTTCTCCTTTATTCTCTCAAATGTGGGAGTGGTTTATTTCGGATGGGGATCTAGCCTCGATATTCACCTCATCAGAACCAGAGTTCTCTAATAGGTTTAGTGATAGTTTCTTAAGTCAATCAATTGACAAATCGAGATAAACGTTTTTAGGAATATTTTTGAGAATGTTTTGCCATATTAGTGAATTATTTCAGCAAATTCAGGTCATCTACAGATTATATGTCAGCGAATTGGGATTTAACTAAAAATCCATAAAATGTTTGTAAATAGTCCCTATATTACATATGTTAAACGTTTAAATCGTGTAGAAACTGCGATCTTAATTTGCATCTTTGCAAATTCTAATTATTATCATTTTAAAATAATTTATATTATGATGCATTAGTTAAGATTAAGTGAAGATTGAATTACCTGAATAGTTATGTAAAGGAACAGTTTCTATCGGAACAACTATAATTTCCAGCTTCCGTTTCTTTTGGAATGACATTAAGACACGCTTTTCGGTGTTTATAATACAATGACTAAGAATTAAATTCTTCACTACAGCCACTAATTTATAAAAATTATCCATGCTTTAGTAGTTGAACACTAGTGAAAACTCAGCCCACACGAGTGGCATGACAGTTACGAAAACACATCTAGGGCTCGTCGTTCGGATAAGAAATTTTCCGATCATTTCTTTTATGTCCATATCCGAAAATTATGCAACTAACAACTTATTTATTGCATATTAAATCGAATAATAATAGTAGCGAATAATATCCATAAATAAACAGTTAATCGATTTTTATTTTTTCTTTTATGTCCATATCCGAAAATTATGCAACTAAAAACTTATTTGTTGCATTTTAAATCGTATAATAATCGCGAATAATATCCATAAATAAACAGTTAATCGATTGTTTTATGATTAATGGAAATTTTGGTGGTTAATTTATCCGTTTCCCCGCGTGCTAATCACATTTTCCCGCGCAAAAAGAACAAGAGAAACGAACTAGCAGACGACAAAGCACACTCAACTGAGCAGTGTGTTCCGCTTACTCTAAGGTTGAATACAGTGTAACGTTACTGTTCATTTACTAACAACGTTTTATTAATTGTAGGCCTAATACACAGTTTAAGTATTTTGAGAAATCACCAAACAGTTGTACGATGGCTATAAAGTGTGCGAATCAATTTATGAACTCTGAAACAAGAAATAAACTTATTCCAAATGCATCGCCGAGTTTATTTCCTTGTAAACATCATGTCCTTTCGGAAATAGGGGTCCATGATTACAAAAATATAGTAAGTATTAATGCTAACTAACGCATGTATTATCAATTGATAAGCAATAATTAAGATCACTTACATTGTTAGTTAACAAGTAATATCAAAAGTCAAAATTTCAGCCAGAGATTCCAACAGTAGACCGGTTTCGCCCTTTTGGGGCTCATCAGTAATGTGTAGGAACTCTGGCAATCCTCGGAAATCTGCCGATATCAGTAAAACTAATAAACACTCTGATTGTTTAACAACTAATAAACTACTGTTTTTATAATAGGCTTCAGATACTGATAGTAATTTTTGTTACCCCATCGTCATTTAAAATTACACTAGTTTTAATGGTTCCTATTTTGTTTTAATTTTAAGAAGGTACATCGATTTAAAATATGAGCCTATCATTACAAAGTGTGATAAAGCAAAAAGTATTAGCCTTACGCAATTAAATGTTCCTACTTTTTAATAATAGTTTGTGATACACTACGTTCATATTAAACTTGTCAAATTCTGTTATACTTGGGTTATAAATAAAGACATTCATAACATTCCAATATTGAGCCTCATTTAATTAAAATATTAAGGACAAGGATATTTAAACAATTAAAAGTGCACCAGTTAAGCTACTTTTGTAACGTTTCTATGACCATGGTCATTTTATAATTTTTGTATATTTCAGCATCTCGCAAGTGTTCTATCCCAAACGTTCTATAGGCTCTGTGTATTTTTTTAAATATTTAGTCTGCGAATAGTGAAGCTTACACTACAAGCTTCGTAAAATCGCAAAGTAAGGGACAGTTCATTATGATAATATTCCAATTGCTTTCGAATGGGATTTCTTTTAATTTTCTCGACGATATTGCTATAAGAAAGTATCTTTACGTATGAAGTGACCATAGCATTTCGTTAAAAGCGAAAATAGCTAAAAATTAAAATACAAAGGCCAATTAATCATCAAGTTTATTGAAACTGTTCAATCAATTTCTATAGTAAATTTTTTTGACATACAAAATATCACAAACTTTTTGTGGTAAATAATATTTTCACATTTTATCACTTAGTCGGTAGTGGTTTCACATATCCTAAAGCCCGCCGCACACTGGAAAAAAACTTCTTCAAGTTGACGCTGGCGCCGGATATAATTTTTTTTTGTCGTCAGCGCAAAAGAACGCTTGCGCTGACGTTGGCTTCATTTTCGACGAATTGCACACTAGCAGGTCGCTACTATAGAAAACAGGAACATCATTGGATGCGCGCGCAGTCGTTTGACATTTTGATATCCGTCGTGTCTGTCGCGCGGGCATAAATATCGTTTCGTGTAGCTATTTTGATATTTTAGAATTTTAAAGTAGGTGAGTTTATTATATAAATATGAAAAAAAACCCGGATTATTAAAGGGTTAAATATATTTGACAAAAATGTTTTAGGCCTTTTTAATGGAAATAAATAAATTTTTCATCCCAATTTAAACTATCACAGTCATTTTCATCGTTCATTGCATTTTTACGCCCCTCATTATTTTCAAAAATAATTGACATAATGTCATCTGCCACAATATAAGCCGGCTGATAATAATTAAATTAAACAAAAAGAAAACATTTCCACGTGTTTCGTGGCGTGGTGCAATATCTCTTTTTGGCGGAAAAATCTAGTGTACCCCTTTCCCCGTATTGCTAATGGATAAAAAGAGTAGGAATGTAGTGACGTCAGAGACCGAAGCAGAGAGGAGCGTCAAAATGTTCAGAAGACGGTATGAAACGTACGTTCGTCCGAACAGCAGGTCGCCATCGTCAGCGATATATTGTCGCCGATACGACCAAGGTTGGCTGTGCCAGCAACGGTTGCTAGGACAATCAACCGTCCAGTGTGCGGGACGACCAACTGAAAGTGTTATCAGAGGAAGCGAGAAGCCTGTCCCTGGACCATAACATCCAATAGCTGGAACCAATCAGGCAGCAAGACCTCGGCTTTGCCTTTAAACAACTCCGGCAATAGCTCGTTTTCCGCCGGGAGTAAAGGCGTACTCCTGTAATCCCAAGCGTCTGGGAGGCAGGGTTTGTGGATGGCCGTGTGAGGACGACCACCAATCCCCCACGTATCCCTCCGTTGGCGTGGCCGTTACACTTATCTCACCCTGATTAATCAGTTATTGTGTGCTGGTGTCTAAGGCCTTGGGTCGACACCGATGTGTGTATCTCAAAAAAAAGGCTCGTTTTCCGCAGTGGGTTCGAGCTCCTCCTTTAGCGCGCCCACACTCACGACAACAAGTAACCATAGCAACCCGTTTGGAATAGCTCTCAGTTCTAAAACTGGTAATTATCATTCAAATATTCAATGTTTCAATTTTTTCTAGAAAAAGTACAGTAAGTGTAAAAGTGGCGGTGCTAGAGGTCTTTTTAGTTGACATTGGTGCCAACAAATCGAGATTAAGTGGCCCTGAAAGAGCGCCCTCGTGTTAATTTGTAGGGCGCAACGTAACGTCATCTACAGCCTGCAAAAGTGGCATAAGCGTAAAGGGCTCATTTTTGAGAAAACATTATTAACCCAAGACTTCAAAATGCTGGCGCTGCTACTGTAATAATAAGCTAGGCTAATACCCAAGGCACTACCTTAGGCTGAAGTCATCCAGCGAATTTGACCTTGTTTAAAGATATTAAGTTAATTTCGCAAGATTTGAAACCACCATTAACTAAATAAGATTGGTTCCCAGGTAGCAAAATTTCGTTGATATACCGTTGAAAAACGGTTGATGATTATCGACTTGTTGATCATGTCCGGCTTAGGAACGTGTTAAAAAACGGTTTATAAAACGTTTCTAAAAACTAACTTCTAACCAATTGTGAAAATTTATTAGAGTAACGTAAAATATATGTAATTTTCGGAACGTTTTTTAAACGTTTATTTTACTATTTTAAAACCATTATATTCGCCTTTAAATTATTTTAATATCAGGTACAGTGATTCAAAATACAAATGAGCTTTAAATTCAGGGAATCTTGCAAATTGTATAGGATTCAGAGCTCGTAACTCCCACTTGAAGTAAAAATATTTTATTTGTGATAAAAAATAAATATCTCAGATAATATATTTTCATTATATCCAAGAAAATACAAAAATATAATTCGATATTTAAAAAAATAACTATTAACAGGTACATTAGTGTAATGATCAAAGAGTTTGTGAATGCGGGTATTGGATACTACCTCTACTTTAAGTACTGTGTACTATAAACATGAAAAATGAGCATATATGATGGTCTAAAATATCTTTTTTTGCGAAAAACTTATGTCTAAAAAACATATAAAACAATTTTTCATACATGTCCCATATAAAATATTAATACAGAGGCAAATAGTAATTGTTCTATTTATTAAACATGTAACAGCATTTAAAAAAAAATAAATTGGTTACGAGATCTAAATCAAAGAACTATTTACTATACATGCATAACACGAATATCTTATTGATCGGATGTTTTTGAGCTACGAAAGATGGATTCCGATTTCTTAACTGCAGTGCTGCACTTTCTGTATTAATCTAAGCCTTGCAAAAAAATGTTTAAAACTTGTATGTGTTTTTAATAGCTCAGTTTATTTCGGATAAAAATAGCTGATGACCCAATTATAAGGGCTAGATGTGAGTGTTGTTTCATAGTGTTTAATCAGTTAGTTTCTTATAATGTTTTGTCTTTTTTCTAATATTAAAACCATATTATGGAACTTTAAGTTTTATAAACATTTAAGAAACTTTTTTACTCGAAATCATGCTTTTAGTAAAACGTAAGAAAAACAATATTTAAACGTTTTATTTTAAATTTTATTTAGATCATTACCCTCCTACGCATTGTAACCCGGCCACCTGTTTAAAGGCACTATAAGTCGCTAGATGACTTGGGTATTAGCATAGCTATTTATTATTATTATTATTATTATTATTATTATTATTATTATTATTATACCAAGAACGTATTTATGTTATTATCTTCATAATACTTACCAATAGAAAATATGAACTATAGAAATTAACTAATTGTTTATGAAGCTTAATATTTTATTTTGAATCAATCACTTTAAGTTTAATTACACATTAGTTTTTGCCTTAAATTATAGAATAGTACTTGAAGTACTTGAGCCTAGGTGGGGCAGCGACCGTGAAGCTTTAGCGTCTCTTAAGAGGTATTTTACAGAAGTGAAAAATTTGTTTTAGAAAATGTTGATGCCCGTTATAATTTACGAGTATCTGTTTTAATTTAAGAATTAGGATCATTTTTAACAGTTTTCAAGAAAATAAATCTAATTTTAATAATAAAATAAATATGACAAATGTTTTGAAAAAGAATCGTATTTTTCTATATGTTACTATTATAATATTTATAAATTAAAACGTTATTGTAACGTCTATAACACTTATGAAATATAAAGTTGAAAAGAGTTGGGAGTATTCACCTAATATCAACGTTGATATTAAGTTAAGAAATAACCTTAAAACGTTATATTAACCAAAGAACCAAAAATCACCGAAACTGAAACGTTGTCATTGTTAACTGGGGAGGGACTAATTTCTGGTCGGTTATTGAAGTTGCCTGGATGAAATCCATAAACACATTCAAGGTATTATCCGGGGATGGCAAGATAAAATGTTTATTTCTTACCAATGTCTGGCTACTGAGTTTTGGCATGTCACCGTTGGGAGTGGCCACTGAAACATCATCGCGATGAGAGAACCTCGATACGTCAAACAGAGTGGAAGATGAATTTTTAGATTTGGATTTATCTAGACGTCGGTGTGAGGATAATTCGGAAGAATTCAAGAAAATTGCGTCAGTACGTATATTAGACCGGATATTAGATTTAATTAAAGAGTTTGAGATTTCACGAGGCAATTGAAAAATAGCGTGCGACACACTTAAAGGAAAAGTCCAGGTTGGGTAAAACTTGGGTCTATTTGAAAGATCATGTTTAAATATACTCAAAATATCAGTCGTAAAATCTTTTTTTAATGACGAGAAATTAATTTTTAAACTAGCCAAATTTACCCGCCAAGCGAGCTGCCATTTTCTTTCGCCTTCCCTCCGCAGACCGCACGCGGACAGAGATGGGCAAAAGATGTGATTACTCTCGAACGTGTGAGTGTTCAAGTTGTTAATAGTTGCTTGATTTTAGAGCAAACGCGCAGAAGACCCGAGTCGCCCCCTATTAAAAAACTCGCGTCAAGAGTAAATTGCGCGCTTAAAAGATTGCACTTTATTTGTTATTAGTTACCCTATATATAAAACAATCAAAATTTCAAACTAACCGTTAAACGCATAACAAAATATTGTATTGTATAACGATAATATATTTGTTACGAGCGAAAGCGTGCAGCGCGCAGCGCTCAGCACGCGAAATAAATAAATTAAAAAAAGCTCACTCTCGCATAAAAACCGTTTGTAAAAAGTTGTCTTTTTCTTATTTGGCGAAAAGTAGGCTTAGCGACACTCAAAATAGAAGAGTTAACGGAAAATTTGAGTAACCATTACTAAGTAATTAGGTCTCACACTTCGGTGTTTCAGTCCGCCGAAATAGCTCTCCCCTAAAAACCACCCCGGACTATAAAAGAGTGGGAAACCTGTTCAAAATCCCAACATTTGGTGCCGAAACCCGGGAAGGAAAAGTCGAGATACTCAGTTCGCAGTGTGAAACGTTAGTTTAAAGTGAGTTAGTACAAAGCAAAAATAAAACCCAAACAAAAAAAAATGCCAAGAAGAAAAGATCAAACACAACCATCAACGGCCATAGAAGTGGAGAAAGAGAAAAACACAAATGAAGTAGGAGAGTCATCTGAAGAAGAGTACACGGACGTTTTTGGAGAAGATCCAGATGAGGATTTAAATCCGCAAGAGCCGATGGAGCTACGTCGTCTAAAAATGCAAAGACAAACAGTGCGCTCTCAAATATCAAAACTAATCAACGAACTGGAAGCGCTAATCAGAAATCCAGAATCAGCAGTTGACGAAATAGAGGATAGCTTAACGCTACTCATCCAAAAGGAGACAGTTTTAGGTCCCCTCGAGCAAAAGGTACAAGACCTCACGATCAACCTCAAAGAACTTCGAAAGGAATTAAAGGATGCCAATCGCAACGCCGATAAAATCACTTTGACCAAGTCAAGAGCCAACCGAAGAATTAAAGCCGCGACAACGACAGTTTCGAACAACAATAACATCAATTCGAACTCTTCATCGCCCATCGGATGCAACGGGCAATCATTATCAGTGACTAGATTACCAGAGCTGAAAATGCCAACCTTCGATGGAGACATTTTGAAGTTCAACGGATTTTGGAGTAGATACAACGCGGCTGTGGATAGCACTGATCTTCCTAAAGTAGAAAAGTTTAATTATTTACTGTCATATTTAACTGGCGAGGCTAGAAATCTCGTAGCTAGTTACGAAGTCGAGGCTACGGATAGTTCTTACGATGCAGCTGTAAAATTATTGAAAGATACGTATGGCAGGACAGATGCTATGATTAATCACCATCAAACTTTAATGTTACAATTAGATCCCGTGCTTAAAGTTAGAGATATAACGGCGTTGCGTAATTTGCTTTTGACGTGCGAATATCATATTCGTAGTTTGAAAGCTTTAGGTGTTGACACGGGTAATAGCGGTTCGTGTCTATGCCCAGCGATTTTGAGAGTTATACCGGAAGAAATTAGGCTTGACTATAGCCGAACGCGTACGTCGGACGCCGAGTGGAACGTCGACACGCTCGTAGCTTTTTTGCGTAAAGAAGTTGAAAGCCGCGAAAGATGCAATTTTTTAGGCCGAAAAACCGAAAAGGAAAAATTTGAGACTCATCTCCCAGTAAAGCAACAGAAAAACGAGCTTCGGGACAACGGAAGCCAGTTTTATCAGAGTTCAGCATCCGCACTTTCGACACAAGTTGTATCGAGGAACGTACCATTTTGTATTTTCTGCGAAGTTGACACGCATGGCTCAGCAAATTGCGAGGCATACTCAATAGAGGCGAAACGAGAAAAAATTTACGTGGATAAGCGATGTTTCAATTGCTTGAAGAAGAATCACGGAATTAGAAATTGTCCGTCAAAGTTTAAATCTTGCAGAATCTGTCACAAAAATCACAATATGGCAGTCTGTCCTTCAAGTATCGCCAACAAAAAAGCACCAAAATCAAAACCTAAAAACGATGAAAAATCAAAGCCTCACGAGAAAAACAACGTCGAACCCAAAACATGCGCCTCTGTTACGACTAATCGCGCGGTATTTTTGCAAACAGCACGAGCGATAGCTAGAAACCCCCGCGTCGACTCTCAAAACAACGGGTCGCGCGTAAGATGCCTGCTGGACGGGGGAAGCGAAGCCACCTTCGTTCAGGAAAAAATATCTAGTCAACTTAACCTACCAGTAATAGGAGTTACCACGCTCACCCTAAACAACTTTGGAAATGAAAAACCTGATACTTCCCGAAGACGGAAAGTACGGTTAACCTTAGAAAATGTCAACGGAGATGGGAACAAAATAGAAGTAGTGGCTATAGAGGTACCCTACCTGTGTCAAGCAGTCACTAATGTCAGTTGCGAAGAAATAGAAAAATTCGTAAAAACCAACAATTTACAATTAGCGGACGAATTTGTGCAAGGACCGAAGAGCGCCTCCAACATAGACGTTCTCATAGGAAGCGACTACTATTGGCAGTTCGTTACCAAAACAGTAGAGAGGTTGAGCCCATCATTAGTAGCGCAAAACACTATTCTGGGTTGGACCTTACAAGGACCAATAAACGTGAACCGAATCGGAAGTTACGACACGGTTCAAGTGTTACGCGTCAGTGCTGAAGAAATAAAGGTATCTGACACTATTCGAAACTTTTGGGAACTAGAATCACTTGGCATCAAGATTAACGAAGAACGAGTTCCAACAAACGAAAAAATAATAGAAGAGTTTGAAAGTAATGCTATTTTCAATGGAGAACGTTACCAAGTAAAATTACCTTGGCTCACTGAGAAGAGTAATCTACCAAACAACATTGCCGTGGCGACAAAACGAATGAAAAGCTTAGTGAAAAAGTTTGACGAAAAACCTAAATTTTACGAAGATTATAAAAACATTATCAAAGAGCAACTTGAAAACGGAATAATAGAAATAGTAGAGACACCGGCTACCCCAGGAACGTTTTATCTCCCTCATCAAGGAGTTACTAGGGATTCGAGCAGCACAACGAAGCTTCGAGTCGTCTACGACGGCGGGGCGCACGTCATAGGAGCACCATCACTAAACGAATGCTTAGCCAGCGGGCCAAACTTACTCACCGACCTGCTCATTATTTGTTTACGTTTCCGCAAACACGCTGTAGTTATCACCGCAGACATAGAAAAGGCATTCCTTCAAGTAGAACTCGCGCCGGAAGACAGAGATTCCTTGAGATTTCTTTGGGTAATAGAAGAAGACGGTAAAATAAAAAAAGATGAGTTCCAGGTCCTTCGAGTGACGCGGGCCGCGTTCGGAATCACTAGCTCCCCTTTCCTTTTGGCGGCTACGATAAAGCTACATTTGAAAAAATATGATCAAAACAGAGAAGAGATCATTGGCCTACTCAACGATCTGTATGTAGATGACTGGATAACCGGAAATGAAACCGATGACAAGGCGTACGAGATGTCATCAAAAGCCAACAAAGTTATGAAGGAAGCGGGGATGCTCCTAAGAAAATGGCGATCAAACTCGGAGGCTTTAGAGAAAAGATGGCGAGAAGACGAAAAATTCGTTACCGAAGAAAAATTAAACGAAATCAACAAACCGCAAAAGGTCTTAGGATTGCAATGGGACAAGAATGAAGACGTCATAACTTTTCACCTTTCCAAAATATTAGACGCTCTGAAAAACCCAAAACCAAGCAAACGATTTATTCTCAGCACAGTCGCCCAAATTTTCGACCCTATAGGCATTTTGGCGCCGTATACCATTCGTGCAAAAATCATATTCCAAAAGCTCTGGTACCTTGAGAAAACGTGGGACGAAGAACTCCCTATCGAAATTGTCAGCGAATTCGAAAAATGGACCAACGAGATGGAGGAACTCCGAGGCCTAAAATTACCGAGATGCTACTATCAAGAGAAAATCAAATCGCAACAACTCCATTGTTTCTGTGACAGCAGTGTTAAAGCGTACGGAGCTGTAATTTACATCAGGTTCGAAACTGAAAGCAAGAAGGTCGGAGTATCTTTCGTCTGTGCAAAAGCGAAAGTCGCGCCACTGAAGAAAAAGCAGCCCGATATGTCTCTACCCAGACTGGAATTGCTAGCGTGTCTGCTCGGAGCCAAGCTAGTCAATCACGTTAAGGACGTTTTCGATCAAGAGAATTTAGCCATTTACATGTGGAGTGATTCAACAATAGCGTTACACTGGGTTAAAGATAATCCCAAGACTTGGCTACCTTTTGTATCAAATAGAGTCGCTGAAATCCAAAAAATATCAAACCCGAGTTCGTGGTCACACTGCCCCGGTAGCGGAAATCCAGCAGACCTTCTATCAAGGGGAATCGAAGTTAAGAAATTGATTAATGGAGACATCTGGTTTAATGGTCCACCTTGGCTAGTATTAGAGAAGGAAAATTGGTCAAAGAATCCGACGGAGCAAATACCACGAGAGGCATTGAAAGTCGAGAGAAGAAAAGCAATCGTATTGACTACCAAAACCAAAGAAACTTTAGGCGTTCAAAACTTAATTAGTCTCGAGAAATTTAGTACTTGGAGGAAACCATTGAGAAATACAGCTTGGGTATTACGATTTATAAAGAATATGAAAAAAGAAAAACAAACTGTTCCGTTAACAGCGACGGAACTTTGGAACGCTGAAAACCTTTGGGTAAAATCAATCCAACAAATGAACTATCCAGATGAACTTCAAGCCTTGCAAAACCAAGAAAAAATTCCCTCAAACTCTAAAATTCTTTCCTTAACACCGTTTCTAGGAACCGACGGATTAATCCGTGTAGGCGGTCGGTTGGTACAGTCAGACCTGAGCTACGAGGAAAGGCATCCAGCAATAATCAACAAAGACGAAAGACTGGCTTACCTAATAACCCAAGAATGTCACAACCAAGTTATTCACGGAGGTGTTCAAGCCACGTTCACGCAACTACGTTCGAGGTACTGGGTTCCAGCGGGTAAACAGCTAGCGAAAAAGGTCGTAAGCAACTGCGCACTATGTAAACGATTCAGGTCCAAACCAGGTGAAATGCCTTTCGCGCCTCTTCCGGCGGAACGGAGCACCTTTACCGAAGCTTTCACAGTTATCGGTATAGATTTTTGTGGGCCATTGTTCATCAAAGGAACAAACAAGGACGGAGATTTAGAGAAGGCTTACGTGTGTCTTATTACGTGTGCAGCGACCAGAGCGGTACATTTAGAGCTAGTTCAAACTCAATCAACCGAAGATTTCTTACTCGCTTTCCGACGATTCGTCTCTAAAAGAGGACTTCCTAGTCAAGTATTTTCGGACAACGCAAAGTGTTTCGTAAAAGCAAACTCGGAACTGAAAGCGATATGGCAAAACATTCAAAAACCGGAAGTAAAAGACTATTTCGCGAATCACGGAATAATTTGGAAATTTATTGCCGAGAGAGCACCCTGGTGGGGTGGTTTTTGGGAAAGGCTCATTAGATCCACGAAAACCACACTGAAGAAAGGTCTAGGCAAAATCACCCTACGTTATACAGAAATGCAGACGGTATTAGCTGAAGTTGAAGCTGTCATTAATTCCAGACCATTGACTTACGTAAATTCGGAAGCTGACGAGCCAGAACCTTTAACCCCTGCCCATTGCTGATTGGAAAAAGATTAACCAATTTACCACCGCAACAAATAAAAATCAACACAGGCAATCAAACTCGCGAGGAGATGAAAAGGAGAGAACGTCATCGTCTCATCGTTATGGAAAGACTATGCGCGCGATGGAAAAGGGAATACTTGATGGAGTTAAGATCCGCGCATCACACCCAACCAACTAAAACGGAATCCAACTTCAAAGTGGGCGATGTCGTTCTAGTGCACGACGATAAACTTTCAAAACATATGTGGAAAATGGCCGTAGTGGAACAAACGCGACTCAGTTGCGACGGTAAAAATCGGTCTTGTATCGTGCGCACAGCGAACGGTACGTTATTGAGAAGATCAATTCAACACCTGTTCCAGTTGGAAATTTGCTAATTAGAGGCGCGCAATTAAAAAAAAAAGATGAAATGCTGAATCGCATTTCGGGCGGGAGTATTAAAAAACTCGCGTCAAGAGTAAATTGCGCGCTTAAAAGATTGCACTTTATTTGTTATTAGTTACCCTATATATAAAACAATCAAAATTTCAAACTAACCGTTAAACGCATAACAAAATATTGTATTGTATAACGATAATATATTTGTTACGAGCGAAAGCGTGCAGCGCGCAGCGCTCAGCACGCGAAATAAATAAATTAAAAAAAGCTCACTCTCGCATAAAAACCGTTTGTAAAAAGTTGTCTTTTTCTTATTTGGCGAAAAGTAGGCTTAGCGACACTCAAAATAGAAGAGTTAACGGAAAATTTGAGTAACCATTACTAAGTAATTAGGTCTCACACTTCGGTGTTTCAGTCCGCCGAAATAGCTCTCCCCTAAAAACCACCCCGGACTATAAAAGAGTGGGAAACCTGTTCAAAATCCCAACACCCCCAGCTACCTCTAACAGAGCGAGTTCCATGAAAGCAAGAGGTATCTCGCTCTGGGCTGGTTCGCTCTCGCTACGCAGGGCGTGTTTTCTCTAAGCGAAGAGACTCTTTGTTCTCTCAAAGTCGCTTACGGCGTGGTGAGCAAGCTTATCGAGATCGGAACGTTTCTTTTTTTTTAGTGCTTTCGGCGCCGAGAAAGGTCGATTCCAATCATTTTGACGTAGCGTTCAAAAATTACATTTTTTAAAACGGCGAGTGTTTTTTCGCGAACAGAGGAAAATTTTGTTATCTCTTAGTGTTCTCGGAGCCGGTAAATCGGCGTCCGGTTCGGCGGACAAATTTACGTCTTCATAATGTTGACCAAATATGCGTTTAAAAAAGCGTAAAACACCAGGTAGTACAATTAAACATATGAACCTTTGAATTTTATATCCAACACATTTATGCTTTTACAATAGTTACGGACTGCTTTATCACAGTCTAAAAGGAACTGGCTTATTTTAAGCTTCTAATATACTAGGTTTTCAGTCAGTGGTGTAGCAAGACATTTTGTGACCTCAATATTGTGAACCGTCAATGATGGTACTTGAACCGTCAATGATGGTACTTGAACCGTCAATGATGGTACTTGAACCGTCAATGATGGTACTTGAACCGTCAATGATGGTACTTGAACCGTCAATGATGGTACTTGAACCGTCAATGATGGTACTTGGACTTTCATCAATGGTAGAAGTACCATCAGAATTATGCTGTTCGAGTTTCGTGTAGAAAATTACAGGGCATAGTTACTTTGAAGTGGTTTTCTATAATAAATAGGAAACTCGTTCGTTAGTGTGGTGTATTTTAGATAACATGATACTACCATGAAACCAAAAGCTACTTTTGAAACAACAATCGAAATGATTCACTGTAGCCACGGTGTTGACCGTGCGCGAGATGGTAGTCGATCACGGTTGTTCAGGTAAATCATTTCTACTACCGCTTTAAAATTCGCTTGGTGGTTCATAGTTGTACCATGCCATCCAAAATACGCCACAACAACGAGCTAGCTTCCTATTAATTATAAATAAAACCACCTCAAAAGTAACTATTTCCTATACGTTTTAGCACGAAACCCGAACGGCAGAGCTATCGCCGGGAGTGAAGTTTTTATTGCTTTTTCAAATCGCGATCTGTCTTGTTATTTATTAAATACATATAAGGCGTTAAACCGAAACAAAATATAAATAAAATTTCTAAAAATATTTAAAATTTTCCTGTCAATATTTATCGGCATCTCGTGAGAAAGAGAGAGAAAAGAACGTTATTAGTTGCAAGTTATGTCTCGAAATATAACTCATGGAGTACATGAACAAGATATCACGGACATTTCCGTACACACAATCCCGCTGATTTTTTAAGAAAAGTCTTACATAGTACATTTACCCTGTACAAAAAGTCACACCAAAAAATACCAAACATAATAAATAATCACAGCCGAATATAGAACATTCATTCAGTTCAAAAAAATGTGTCAAATGAGATTACTCAATTGCAAACAGTTCAACACAAACCATTATCCTGTATTTAAATTCGCATTAAAGTCTCAAACATTGTTAATAATCACAGCCCGATATAAAAATTAACCCTGTCCCAAAATTTACGGTTGGAAGTACTCATCATAGAATACAGTCCGACAATAAACATTCACCCTGTTAAAATTTCATAGCAAAGAGTCCCAAACAGAGTTTATAATCACAGCCCATATATAATACATTCACGTGTTTCACTAATTGCGTAACCACGCGTGAATATTCGTGTAATCTTTGTAGGCAAACGACGTTTCAATAAATTTCTTATCGGGTGCCGTTGACGAGCACTCCCGAGAGAAAGGTGTTATCGTTCCGCAAATGAGATAATGAATCTGATATCTTATCTCATTTGCGGAACGGTAACAGCCAAGATTTTCTCTCTGCTTCCTTCCCCCTTTTTCCTCTCCCCATTCGCTAAACGGTAATCGCCAAGATTCTCTCTGCTTCCTCTCCCCATTCGCCGAAATATAATCGCAAAGATTTTTCCTCGCGCAGATTTCTGGAGGATGGAATTTACCCCTCTCTACATATCTCATTTGCGGAACGGTACAGCCAAGATTTTCTCTCTGCTTCCTTCCCCTTTTTACCTCTCCCCATTCGCTGAACGGTAACAGCCAAGATTCTCTCTGCTCCTCCTTAATGAATCTGATATCTTATCTCATTTGCGGAACAGTAACAGCCAAGATTTTCTCTCTGCTTCCTCCCCCTTTATCCTCTCCTCTCCCCATTCGCTGAACGGTAATCGCCAAGATTTTCTCTCTGCTTTTACCCATTCACCATTCTCCAGAATTTTTTTTAATCGCGCAGATTTCTGGAAGATGAAATTTACCCCTCTCTACTCTTACTCCTTCCCCTCCCTCGTTAACCATAATTTCCACTATCGCTTCAGCGAGGGGCTAATCACTCCGCGTAATCGGTGTACAGAGCCGTACCTTTGACTGTACTAATGGGATTACGCGTAATCTTTGAAGTCCCTGCCTTTGGCAGTGGTAATCTAAGTGTAATCCGGTGTACATATTTTCTAAGAGTGGTTAGCCCCTCGCGCTTCCGAACCCCTTAATTTCTAATCTCTAGGCAATAAGCAATTAAAAACAAGAAATATACATTTCCAATTTTATGATGATAGCGTAAAACAGGTTCGTTTTCAAAACTTAAAGATAAAGTCCAGGTTGGGTAAATGGGGTCTTTTTGAAAAATCATGTTTAAATAAATTCAAAAATATCAGTCGTAAAATTATATATTTTTTTAATGACGAGAAATTAATTTTAAAACGAGTCAAATTTACCCGCCAAGCGATCTGCCATTGTGTTTCGCAGTGACGTTTTAGGACTTTAATCACGCGCTGTTCGCGCTATAACAGCGCTCTGTTCCCTGCGCGCGCTTGCTCCGCGAGCAGAGGTGGACAAAAGAGGTGGGCAAAAGAGGTGAGTGTTAATAAATAAATAACATCGCTTAATGATTAAGATAAAAAATCTTATCCTTATCACGTTAACTCAAAAAGTAAGCAAACAAAAATATATTTTACTAAGCTTGCTAACAGCGAAAACTACAATACCCCTAAAAGTTCGCGTGAACATGAGTAGCCGATTTTTAAGAGTGCGTTTTTAATGCGAGCGAGAGGCATGTCGCTTTAGGGGCGGTTCGCTCTCGCTACTTAGAACGTGTTCTTTCTAACCTCAGCTTCGCTTACGGCGCGATGAGCGAGCTTAGTGCGAGCGGAGGGCTTATTTTTTACATTTAGCGCTTTCCGCGCCGAGAGTGGTCTCTTCCGATCTATTCGACGTGGCGTTCATGAGCTACCTCTTTCGAACGACGAGTGTTTTTCGCGAACAGAGGGAAATGTTGTTCTCTCCTATTGTTCTCAGAGCTACGGAACATGTAGCTACGGATTAAAGATTGTGAGAGATCTCTAATAGCATTTTTAACGGTTTTATATATTCACCTACTAACTACTGATCAGCTCACTTCGGGAAACTTTAGTCGTAATACCATAAGTCTATAATATTGGTCCATAAGAAGAAGAATAGTGAAGAATAGGAAGTGTCGCATTTATGTAACAACAATATTATACACTTATGGTTATACCTATATCCATTTTTAGCCTCAGCACTCTGGTTATAGTGGGATTGTTAGCTTCAGCCCTCTTGTTATAGAGGGATTGTTAACCTCACCCCTCTGGTAATAGAGGAATTGTTAGCCTCACTCCTCTTGTTATAGAGGAATTGTTAGCCTCACCCCTTTTGTTATAGAGGAATTGTTAGCCTCAACACTCTGGTTATAGTGGGATTGTTAGCCTCAGCCCTCTTGTAATAGATGACTTGTTAGCCGCACCCCTCTTGTTATAGAGGGATTGTTAGCCTCACCCCTCTTGTAATAGAGGACTTGTTAGCCTCACCCCTTTTGGTAATGAGGGATTGTTAGTTTCACTTGTTATAGAGGAATTGAATCGGATATTTTCACTCTTACGGTGTTCGGTGTAATTAACAGTGTCGTTAGCGGTTAGCTAGCTCCGAAAGGACTTACGTCGTTAGTGAAAAGTCGATTGCTCCTCAACGGCACGCAATAAAAATGTAATTTATACGTCCTTCGATTGGTTTTATTTTCCTCTGTATAACTACGCCAAAGCAGCGCCGTTGTTATTAATCGTAGTAGTTTTCGTCCTCCAAAAGCAAAAGTTACTTCGAGGTCCGGGAGAGAGAAAGGTGTTACTGTTCCGCAAATGAGATAATGAATTTGATATCTTATCTCATTTGCGGAACGGTAACAGCCAAGATTTTCTCTCTGCTTCCCTCCCCATTTTTCCTCTCCCCATTCGCTGAACGGTAATCGCCAAGATTCTCTCTGCTTCCTCTCCCCATTCGCCGAAATATAATCGCAAAGATTTTTCCTGGCGCAGATTTCTGGAGGATGGAATCTACCCCTCTCTACATATCTCATTTGCAGAACGGTAACAGGCAAGATTTTCTCTCTGCTTCCTTCCCCTTTTTTTCTCTCCCCATTCGCTGAACGGTAACAGCCAAGATTCTCTCTGCTCCTCCTTAATGAATCTGATATCTTATCTCATTTGCGGAACGGTAACAGCCAAGATTTTCTCTCTGCTTTTCCCCATTCCCCATTCTCCAGAATTTGTTTTAATCGCGCAGATTTCTGGAGGGTGGAATTTACGGGGATTCTTTAATATCTGGGACAACAATAGTAGAACTGATGAAGACGAGGTTTCATTGTTTAATCTATACTAAGTAAAAAATAATATGGATACAATTTGATATTCCGTAGGGTATACGAAGATACAATTATTATTTGTAGAAGAAACTAATGAGTTTTGTCAATATTCATATTATTACTACCTCAGGGTAAACGTTGTCGGCGGAGCGACAAAGGCCAATTTGCAACAAAAGGGAGTAAGAAACCAGAACAGGGTAAACGTTGTCGGCGGAGCGACTAAGGCCAATTTGCAACCATAGGGAGTAAGAAACCAGAACAGGGTAAACGTTGTCGGCGGAGCGACAAAGGTTATTTTCCGCCAAAAGATAGTAAGAAACCGGGAAAAAACTGCACTCAGGGTAAATGTAGTCGGTGGAGCGACAAAAATTATTTTCCGCTAAAAGAGAGTAAGGTAAACGAAGTCGGTGGAGCCATCGGAGTCCTTTTGCGGTTAGGTTAGGTTAGGTTACATACGCGCGCCGAAAGCGCGTAGGCACCGTTAGGTTAAGTTGGGTTAGGCTAGGTTAGGTTACATACGCGCGCCGAAAGCGCGTAGGCACCGTTAGGTTAAGTTGGGTTAGGCTAGGTTAGGTTACATACGCGTGCCGAAGGCACCGTTAGGTTGGGTTGGGTTAGGTTAGGTGAGGTTACATACGCGCGCCGAAGGCGCGTAGGCACCGTTAGATAAGGTTAAAATTCTGTAATATATAATGTTTTCTTTAATAACAACGAAGTTTTAGTTTGCAATTTTTTTTAATCTTTGAAGAAAAATACAATATTCATTTTAAACATTTTCTTTGCTCTCACGTTTGTTTGGATTATAAACTTTTGCCGTACATTGAAGAAAATGGAAAAACACGTCTTCTTCACTCATCAAAGCTTCTCGTCGCCACAAATATTCACACAAATGCATGGCCATTTCATCGGAACGCACTCCTCCTCTGCATATTGATCTTTTTAATGGACGCCATTGAGACTCAATTGTTTGAGTGTTTGCCCAGGTATTCGGGTCGACGAAAGCTTCTTCATGATTCACGGTTAGATGATTGTACCCATGATTGTTAAGGTTAAAGTAACCTCTCCAACAGTCAGTCATTATCGTTGTACCAGGTTTGATGTGCTTTTTAATAATGGCTAATAAGGTATCTTGATCACGGTGATTGTCAAGGCAAATCTCAATTCTAAAACTTCATCCACGACGTTTTTTTCAATCATGCCGACGATCCACTGGCCATCCACCTTTCGTCCTCTGTGGTACTTCATTTTTCCAATTTTTGTCTCATCAATTTCGACCACAATTCCTTCTCCGCCAATTTGATGTTCCTTCTCCATCATGTCATCCAAAGAAACGAAACAAATTTCTCGGCAAAATACCAAGCATTGACGAATGGTACTGTCAGGTGTTGTTGTTTCTACCGTTGAAGTCTCGCGGCTCAAGAATGCATAATCAGTTTTACCAACAGCAAAGAAGTAAAAGAATTCCACTAATCGATCAATACCAAATTTCGAATTTTCAAATACTGTATTTGTCGTAATTGATTGAGAGAAGTGATGATTAAGATTATCTACGCTTCTTTTACGACAACGCCAACGCGGATTTCCAACCTCTCGGTATTCTAGTTGAGCATCTTTCCCACATGAACAAATTAAATTTTCTAAAATTAAATTCTTTTCCTGCAACCATGAAATTAACTTTTTTCGTCATCGAGAATGCGGACTAACTGCCTGTGATTAAACATGATTGATGAATAAAATTAATAGCGGTTTGTCATTTATATATACCTAATGATAAATAAATTTTTTATTATTACCGTTTTATCTTAATAATATTATAGATTTTAAGCAACTTAATTTTTTAAAACCACTTTTAACGACAAGGCTTTTGTAGGCCGCGATATGCCAGAGACCTACCCGAAAAGCATCTAAAGACTTGCCCGAAAAGAAGCTAAAGACTTACCCGAAAAGAAGCTAGAGACTTACCCGAAAAGAAGCTAGAAAACCACCATTGTTTGTTATCAGCAATTCGACTAAGCAAGTTCTGCAACTTAGCAGATACTTTACTTTCCGCTTAGCCGAACGCCCAACAAGGTGCTCGGGAGCGTAACAGATATATCAATATTCTTAGCCATAAGGCCGAGAGAAGCTACGGGTTTCCGAGGGAAATTTTTTTTATATATAATACACAACCAGCCACAGATCGATAAAGCACCGTAGTCGAATTCAATTTTTTAGAACAAAACCCTACGAGGCCTACGGTATCTCCCAATATTCGTCTACTTTGGCCTACAATCTAAAAAATGGTCAAAAAATTGCACGTGCTATACGTGCTCAAAACGCCAAAAACCAATAATATTGAGGTATTAATAATATGAATATTGAGAAAACTCATTAGTTTCTTCTACAAATAATAATTGTATCTTCGTATACCCTACGGAATATCAAAATGTATCAATATTCTTTTTTACTTAGTATAGATTAAACAATGAAACCTCGTCTTCATCAGTTCTACTATTGTTGTCCCAGATATTAAAGAATCCCCGTAAATTCCATCCTCCAGAAATCTGCGCGATTAAAACAAATTCTGGAGAATGGGGAATGGGGAAAACAGAGAGAAAATCTTGGCTGTTACCGTTCCGCAAATGAGATAAGATATCAGATTCATTAAGGAGGAGCAGAGAGAATCTTGGCTGTTACCGTTCAGCGAATGGGGAGAGGAAAAAAGGGGAAGGAAGCAGAGAGAAAATCTTGCCTGTTACCGTTCTGCAAATGAGATATGTAGAGAGGGGTAGATTCCATCCTCCAGAAATCTGCGCGAGGAAAAATCTTTGCGATTATATTTCGGCGAATGGGGAGAGGAAGCAGAGAGAATCTTGGCGATTACCGTTTAGCGAATGGGGAGAGGAAAAAGGGGGAAGGAAGCAGAGAGAAAATCTTGGCTGTTACCGTTCCGCAAATGAGATAAGATATCAGATTCATTATCTCATTTGCGGAACAGTAACACCTTTCTCTCTCCCAGACCTCGAAGTAACTTTTGCTTTTGGAGGAAGAAAACAACTACGATTAATAACAACGGCGCTGCTTTGGCGTAGTTATACAGAGGAAAATAAAACCAATCGAAGGACGTATAAATTACATTTTTATTGCGTGCCGTTGAGGAGCAATCGACTTTTCACTAACGACGTAAGTCCTTTCGGAGCTAGCTAACCGCTAACGACACTGTTAATTACACCGAACACCGTAAGAGTGAAAATATCCGATTCAATTCCTCTATAACAAGTGAAACTAACAATCCCTCATTACCAAAAGGGGTGAGGCTAACAAGTCCTCTATTACAAGAGGGGTGAGGCTAACAATCCCTCTATAACAAGAGGGGTGCGGCTAACAAGTCATCTATTACAAGAGGGCTGAGGCTAACAATCCCACTATAACCAGAGTGTTGAGGCTAACAATTCCTCTATTACAAGAGGGGTGAGGCTAACAATCCCTCTATAACAAGAGGGGTGCGGCTAACAAGTCATCTATTACAAGAGGGCTGAGGCTAACAATCCCACTATAACCAGAGTGTTGAGGCTAACAATTCCTCTATAACAAAAGGGGTGAGGCTAACAATTCCTCTATAACAAGAGGAGTGAGGCTAACAATTCCTCTATTACCAGAGGGGTGATGTTATAAATCCCTCTATAACAAGAGGGCTGAAGCTAACAATCCCACTATAACCAGAGTGCTGAGGCTAAAAATGGATATAGGTATAACCATAAGTGTATAATATTGTTGTTACATAAATGCGACACTTCCTATTCTTCACTAGCAAAAGTTTTGCTGAGAGCTATTCACAAGACCGACTGCATTAAGGGCTTCGTCGACGTTTTGCGTCCGCTTACTAACGCGTCACACGTAGCCTTTGACAGCGCCTCAATAGGGGAATATTTTCTTATTGTGATGACGTCACTCGGTTAGTAACTCTCAGTAAAATATTCCCCAAAGTGACAAATTTATGGACCAATATTATAGACTAAAGTTTCCCGAAGTGAGCTGACCAGTAGTTAGTAGGTGAATATATAAAACCGTTAAAAATGCTATTAGAGATCTCTCACAATCTTTAATCCGTAGCTACATGTTCCGTAGCTCTGAGAACAATAGGAGAGAACAACATTTCCCTCTGTTCGCGAAAAACACTCGTCGTTCGAAAGAGGTAGCTCATGAACGCCACGTCGAATAGATCGGAAGAGACCACTCTCGGCGCGGAAAGCGCTAAATGTAAAAAATAAGCCCTCCGCTCGCACTAAGCTCGCTCATCGCGCCGTAAGCGAAGCTGAGGTTAGAAAGAACACGTTCTAAGTAGCGAGAGCGAACCGCCCCTAAAGCGACATGCCTCTCGCTCGCATTAAAAACGCACTCTTAAAAATCGGCTACTCATGTTCACGCGAACTTTTAGGGGTATTGTAGTTTTCGCTGTTAGCAAGCTTAGTAAAATATATTTTTGTTTGCTTACTTTTTGAGTAAACGTGATAAGGATAAGATTTTTTATCTTAATCATTAAGCGATATTATTTATTTATTAACACTCACCTCTTTTGCCCACCTCTTTTGTCTACCTCTGCTCGCGGAGCAAGCGCGCGCAGGGAACAGAGCGCTGTTATAGCGCGAACAGCGCGTGATTAAAGTCCTAAAACGTCACCGCGAAACACAATGGCAAATCGCTTGGCGGGTAAATTTGACTCGTTTAAAAATTAATTTATCGTCATTAAAAAAATATATAATTTTACGACTGATATTTTTGAATTTATTTAAACATGATATTTCAAAAAGACCCAAGTTTTACAGAACCTGGACTTTTCCTTTAAGTTTTGAAAACGACTTGCAAAATTTGGGTTAAAAGGTGAGGCTTAAGAATCCTCAGGCCACAAAGGTATAAAAGATTATTACAATAAAATCTAACGAAGCAGCGAAAGGAAACCACCGAATCACTCGACTAACATTAAGAACAACAGTCTTTTACCAAATTAAACAAAGGTATTAAATTAAACATGCAGATGTTTTATTTTAACGATTTTCAAAATCGTTAAACGCGTATAGTGCCCTCACCGGAAAAATGTTTATAATATTATTATAATATTAATACTATTATTATTATATAATATTTTTTGTTTAGGTTGAAAACTTATTGAGAAAAGCGTTCAAAGCTGGTGTTTATAATAATTTTTAAAATCTTAACGTGGTTTTTTCTGTTAAGCGAAATATCGTTATGAAACTGTTTTATGGGGAATAACTAAAAACCAACAAGAATAAAAAACACAAAAAATAGATATAACATATTAAAATGTTGTAATATACCAAAAATAGATTGAAAATTTATTTAAAAAATATGAGTATGTAAAAAGGTGAAAGCGAGAAAGTCATATTTATACCGATTTTTTAATTTTATATGGGCTATTTTTCGATGAATTTATTTTAATCTTCAGTCTGATGAATATCAACGGGGTAAATAATACTCCCGTACTCTTATTATTTCAGCTTAAATTATTACTATAGATAATTAATTTACTATGTAAAATGGCATATGAGTTTAAGTGCTCTACCAATTAATTGTAAGTGAGGGAAAAAGAGAGTTTCTTCATTAAAATGAATTGATTGGGTTAATATTAATTAATATTCATTGAGATTTCGACGTTGAAGATTTCTTAAACTCGTGTCAACACTTTTAAAAAGCATTTTAAAAAATATATTGATATTTTCTATTCAAATTTTGTCTCTAGGTGGTTAATGTGTAAACTAAAGAAACTATGATACATACGAATTTTATAATAATTTTTCATATTATCAGTTAACACTCATTTTGAAACCATCTAGCTGTAGAGAGTGGCCTTAATTATAAAAAAAAACAAAAATAGAACTTAATGAAGGCGTATTTTGCGTCAACGGATGTTCATTACCATAACAAAGTCTCAGTTGAGAACAAAAGTAGCAATTAGCTCAAAGCTGTTAATTGAAGAGGGCTGATTAGCCGTCTTTGACATTTACTGTTTGTCGAAAAGTTTAACGCGGCGACAAAAATCCGTTTTTAGTTCCACATCGAGATATATATATCGAAGTGGGACTATTGCTATGGACGGATTGTCGTTAAGTGTTGTATGTTTGTTTGTTTGGCGTCGGCGGCGTGGAAAAGCGACGACACGGTAGATGGAGCTGCAAAAAATAATTTATTAATATAACTTATATTAACGCCGGCGCCGGGACTCGAACACATATAGTCGCTGGCCGCGCAATCTTGAGAAACCGACGCTCTACCAATCGAACTATGCCTTTCTCTTGAATTTGTTGCTTGAACTTTTACTATTAATAATAATAATCAGCTAGGCTAATACCCAAGGCACCACCTTCGGCCTACGTCATCAAGCGACTTTTGAACAATGGCCCCGGAACTAGCCTTTAAACGGAAATATTTTTACAAAATGCTAGTTCCTGGGCATAAACATTTTCTTTATCGTGTTTTCTGTTTACTCAAAGGAAAAACAAGAATAGTTATATGATAAAAACTTGCACTGGCTAAAGCTGCAGGTGATAGATCCATGTTCAACTTTCACCTAAGAAGGATCTATCATGTATTAATCAAACGGAAATAGATTCTTCTTAGGTGAAAGTTGAATTTAATTCTAGCGCGTCGCATTTAATCAAACGGAAATAGATTCTTCTTAGGTGAAAGTTGAATTTAATTCTAGCGCGTCGCATTTAATCAAACGGAAATAGATTCTTCTTAGGTGAAACATGGATTAAAAAAACTAAAGATGTTCAGCAGAGCTAAGCTCTCTCGCGGGCGAAATCGTCAAAACGG